>NC_045565.1:27570977-27871810 GCF_009819795.1 Aythya fuligula
AGGTATTTCCCTGTCCCAGCTGAGTGTAAGGTCTGGGGTGCTCTTGCTTTGCCAGAGCTGGAGGTAGCGTGGGTGTCCTGCAGCCTTTTGGGGCACAGCAAAGCCTTGGGAGTGGTACATCAAGGGAACACCCTAATACTGTCCTGCCTGCCATGGTGCTGGTGGGGCTCCCAGGGGGATTTCAAGTGTGTAGCTGGGATTTGGATGTGGCACTGATGCTGCTGCCATGGGGAGGTGGCAGCCCCAGGGGGCTGGGGCACAGCACAAACCCTGCTGGGGCTGGGTTTCTGGGGACAGCCTGAGCATGTGAGAGCAGCAGTCAGTCACAGCATGGTTAGATTTCTTCTTTCAGATGTTCTGCAGTGATCCCTTTTGTCTAGAGGGTGGAAACTTGCTGTTGACCCATCCTTGCCAAACAAGGTGTTAATCCTGGCTCCTGCAGGCTCCCCGTGCTTGCAGAGCAGGGTGGGGCTGCAAAGGACCTGCATCCTTCCTCAGCTGCTCTGAAACATGTGGGACCGAGAGAAAGAAACATTTCCAGGGGCTCTGCCCTTGGAGTTGTTTTGCCTAGGCTGACAGGGATGAGCTACCAGGTAGCCTGGAGGATGTATCTCAGAGCTCCTCAACAGAGAGGCATCTGGCTGGCGGTGAGAGCATTCATATTATCCCCACGGAGAGAGCATGAGGAGAGAGATGTGGGCTCTTGCTGCAGACTTAGGGCCTCGGCACACAAGAACAAGTACAGAGGTTGTTCCTGGAGCTGTTTTCCAAATGGATGAATGTTCACTGTCCCTGCAGGGCGTGTTGGTCTGGTACTAGCCCAATATATCAGAAGGGAGAGGTTTTTTTTTTTTTTTTTTTTATTGGTGAAGCCTGCCCTTACAGAATAAATGGTTGACTTTTTTCTTTTTTTTTTTCTTCTCTTTCACGACAAACAAAGAGCCTGCGGTGGTCACAAGATCACTTCAGCAACATCCTGACTCAAGCAGCTTGTTGCGTTGTTTGTAAAAGTCCAATTTTCTTTTTGAGGGAAATCAATACAGCTCATTACTTAGCTGAGAAAAGATCCCTGTGTCAAGCAGCTGCTCATTCCACTGGAAGGCAGCCCCCGAGTGGGCTTAGCCACTTTTCCTAAGATGGACAACAGGTTGATAGCCTTTGTCTTAAATTATCCCTTCTGAACTAAAACTGCCCCACTGAGAAGACCGATCAGCTTCCTGCAGGCTGCCAAAAGAGCTGCTCCACAAGTGAACACCACCAGCGCTGGGCAAAATGGGCACTGGGGAAAAAAAACAACCCCCCAGCAAAACACTTTTTTTACAGCTGGTATAATGACTGTAAGTTCTCACGCTGCTTCTACGTTATATCCTTTCTTCTGGGCTCCGGCTACTTCATTTTCGGCTTCAGTGCTAGGATGTGGGATTCAGTGCTACGAGGCTAAGAGCTATGTAGTCTTTGTGTAGCCTGTCTTGAGTGGTGAGGTTGGTCTCAAAGGCTTGGCTCAAACTTAGAGCGGGATTAAGATCTTTCTGCAAGTGCACGGGGTGTTTTAAAGCAGCTTTGGGGCTGCGAGGGCTGTTGGGCAGACAGTACCTCTGCCTACCTGTGTGCAAGGCCTTGGGGGCAGCACTATCAGCCCCCAGCCTGGGAGCATTCTCACCTGCCTTCCACTGTAAATATGTGTTTGGTTAATTGTGAATTTACAGGTAGTGAAAATTGCTCCTTGCTGTAGCCCAGCTTCAGGCTCCAGTCCTCCAAGCCCTTGACAGAAGTTGCTAGTTTAGAAAGTTGGAGGAGAAAATTGCTCCTCTATGAAATGGAGAATGAGGAGAAAAGCACATTGTGGCTGCTGGGGAGTAGGACTGGGGAGTCCTACTCGGCTCAGCTCTGCAGTGCTTGGTCTGAGTTCTGAGTAAGGCTAACAGCAAGTTTAGCAGAGACCTTGCACTGAGGTAAGCTAAGTGACAAGTTCAGTGAGAAACCAGGGCCAGTGCATGGAGAATTACTGGCCAGGGAACTGGAAAGAGTTGCCTAAGCTTTGGGGTACAGGTTCAACTGGCCAGGAGGAGCTGCAAAGAAGGTAAATTCTGTTAAATTCTGTCTTTACTGCTCTGAAACCAGAGCAGATGATAAAAGTGGTAGTGAGGTGTATTTTAAGAGAGCCATCAGCCAAGAAATCTTTCTCCCCAGGTTGTTGCTGCAGCCCAATGCAGTGGTTGATTGCAAGAGGAGGTCACGGATGTGCTGAGCACTGAGTACATCCCTCCTCTCCCTGTCTGTCCTCTGAACAGAGGTAAGGGTCTGCTTCCCTCCCTCACCTCGGGTGAGCAGGCTGCACCTCATGAGAGGTTTTTTACAACTTGTTCCAGATCGTAGATCATCTTGTGTGGACTGTGAAGAGACCAAGTTTCTTGTATCACCAGACTCCTCCGGTGTTTGATGCTTATGATTGCAGCGTGTTGTAGCGTTATTATTTGACTGCAATTACAATAGCATGGGTGGTGTTACGCCTGACTAGCTGATTAATCATCTGGAGCAATGAGCGGATCTTCCTCCTCTTTTATGATAATTAATATGTGGAGCTGGATCACAGTTGTCTGAGTGAGTGTGGAAATGATCATGGCAAACCGAGATGTGTTTGGCAGCTTGAGGCTGCGGGAGGACAAACACACGGAGCTGTTGGGGCAACTTTTCTCTTCCTGCTGTGAGTTCTGGGTTGAGCTGGCCCTGATCCACCTCAGGGAGCTGCATTTCAGTGGTGGGTGTCAGAACTGCCAGAGACACATCGGGCCAGTCAGAGTCATAAGAGGATATTTCGGTTACAGGGATGCTCAGCAATGCCTCGTCCTCCCTTCCACTCTTGAGGTGCCTGGTAGCTGATGCTGCTGGGCTTTCTCCCACCACAACAAATGTGTAGCTCGTTTTGGGGGGGCAGCAGACACCAGGAGTAGCAAACAGTGGAGTTTGAGTGGATCTACTGGGATTTAGTATGTTTTCTTGGAGGATTTGCGTGGGATGGTCATTCCATGTGTGTGTATATATGTATATCAGGCATCCTTGTTTCTAGTCCACCTCTTGTCTTTCTGTTTGACCTTGGCCCAGAGCCTCTGGACCACCATTTCCTTTCAACACTGTAAAGCTGGTTTTCAACATTAACTGTCTCTTCACACGTGTGTATGTGTGTGTACACTAATTACACCAGTCATTACCAAAACGTATGCTGTGTTTTTTTTTTTTAAAGGTCTGGCTTTGAGGACAGAGCCATTTAGGATTGTGGGATGTAAAGCTCTTTCCTTCTTGCAGTGGTTAACCAAAGAACCCTGTGCCAGCATGTCTGTAGCTACCCAGGAGTGAAGGGAGGAGAGAAATTCATTAGTGTGATTGGATTAAATACCTGCTGTGCTGGGGACCTGCCATGATGGCTTAGTGCCACTGTTGTCTCCAAGCAGGTGGAGTAGCTCTCTGGTTCTCCCTGCAATCTGGGTCAGATATATTCAGTGCAGATTGTCTGAAAGTAACTCATGGTTTTGCTTGTGGGAATTTACAATTCAAATCAAGAGCAGTTGCAGCCTCTCTCTCCCTCATATTGTGATTTTCTTTACTCTCCTGATACAGCAAAGATCAAGATGAAATATTAAATGTCCTCCACAATGTAATTATATCTGGCTGGTTGCAATCAATTCCCTCTGCCTCATACGGTTTGCTACTGCTTCTCCTTTCCCTTCCCTTCCTGTAAAAGACAACGGGGCTGATTCTCATCTTCCCTGTGGGCTGGAAAGGAGACAATGCCAGCCCCTACATGGACCCACCAGCTGAACAGGAACAACTTCTGGAAATGAACTCTCATCAAGAGCCCCAAGCAGTGCACAAACAGTGTGGAGGATGCAGCTAAGCTCAGGTTAAAGAACAGAGAGATTGGAGACTTTCCCTGTTTTTCTACCGTAATCTATTTATGTGCCTGCTTCAGAATATTTGGATTAGAAAAAGTGATGATGACTCTACTTGCCAAAATAGTCCATATATATATATATAGTGTCAGAAACACTAGTCTCTAGTTTTCATTAAGCCCAAAGCAATGTTTTATCTATTAGGCTACAATTAAACAATGGTTTCCAAAGCTCAGTCTCTTTCAGGCAAATGCCTGTTTAAGAATACTGCATATTAAAACATTTTTTTCTTTTGTCCAGAGAATAGGTCTGGAAAGGCTTTGTAAGGCAGAAAGCTTTATGTGAACTTCTCCTTCCCCTGGTGAAGAGATCAAGGTTATGAATATCCTCATCGGCCTTTTCATCCGTTCCTTCTAAACATGTCAAACAAAATCCAAGACAAATCCCTATTATCAGGTGCGGAGGCTGGTACTATCATTAGCAGGTCTCTTTAGGAAATTAAGGCCGTTATTCAAGACACTGGTGACTGCAGCTGTTGGTGAGGAGGGGAGGTCTTGAGCTTGGGTGGGACTGATCACCTGCTTGTGGCTAGCTGCTTGCTTCTGTGCTTTGCTGGACCTGTTTTTCATTGCTATTGAGCAGTGTGCTCACAGAAAAATCCAGAGACCATCTTTTGAGAGATTCTTCTTGAGGCTTTTGAATAACGGTATGATCTGGCTATTAGTGGTGAACATCAGCCCATGACATATTTAAGCTCCGTATTTCAGAAGTTTATAAATACCTCATCACCTATTTGGGTTTCATTCGGTATATATGGAGAGTCAGGGCAACCAGTCTGGGGATACTCCTCCAGGAATATCCCAAGCTGTTGGAAAATGGACAGAAGAGTCTATTATAAGACCCACCACCTACCACCTTCTCTAGTTTGGAAACTTTATTGGTTTTGGAGCTTTGAACCTTCTGCTGTAGGATACAGGACTCTTCTTCCCAAACCCAACAGCTCATTATCAAGAGAGACCAGACTTTAAGTGCCATCTCTGCCCAAGTAGAGCTGACCCTACAGATCTCAGTTCACATAGACCAGTTAAATGCTGATTGTCACAAGAAGACTGAAAGGAAACATGGCACTGATGCCAAGAAGGAGACAATGGGTGCTGATAGATGTTAAATGGATGTAAAATAGATGTTAAACCACTTTATAAAACTAGTAAGTTATTAGCTCTGTACCTCTTCTGCCAGACACGGTAACCTGCAGGACACAGCTGTGTTCCCATTTGTGTTACTGTAACTCTGGCTTCATTACAAATAATCTAGATTATTGTCACCATGGGCTGAACCCAAGATCACTGCTCTGTGAGTGAGGGACGTTTGCATCCTATTAGGCAGGAGTGGAAGAAAACCTCAAGCACGGCAGGAATGAGGCATCAAACAGTCCCCAGCCTGCAGCCCTCTCCTTCAGTGCCTCTCTCCCAGGGACCTTCAGCTGCTCCTGTAATATAGGTGTAATAAGACTACAACGCAATTATTTAAAAATTAATCAGATCCTTCATGACACTTTAGTCTTTGCCTTATCTGCTGGAGCCTTGCAGATTGCTATGTTTACAGCTGCTCCTACTGCTAATGTGGTTTTGTTTATGATACAGAAAAAAAAACATGTAATTTTTTATTTTCTCTTTGCTTCTCCTGTTTTATATTTTTTTGGCATCCATCTAGAAGACCGGAGATAATTCAGATGAAAAGGAGTCAATTATGTGGTGCCTGGGATACTAGAAGTCTGGACTTTATGACCCAGGAAGTTTCTCTCTGCACCATGCTCCCAATTTGTTGGATTTTTTTCTTTAATATCAACAAATAAAATAACATATCCTGGATACTCTGCAGTCAACAACATTCACTTTATTGGCAGTAACTGGCTTGGAAGCTACTATATCTCCAGGACTTTTCCATTTAAAAGTAAATATAAATATATATTTAGATAAATATATATCACTTTTTTTTTTTTTTTTACATCTGTTAAAAATATTTTTTTGCTTTTCATGAGAATTTGAATGTTTTCTGACATCAGATATTTGAACAGCTTCTGAAATGAATCCAAGCCAGGAACTTTCCATTTTCCAATCTGTGAGGAGCATGGTATTCTAGAAATGCCACTGATACAAACAGGAGAAGAATTAGGTCAGCAATAAGTCCTTGGGAGCTCCCAGCCAGTGGCTGCTAGGACTGTCAAGTTCTTCTTCCTAAAGATTAGATTTATTCCTGACTTAGGGAGGTGTACACCTTGGACAAATATCTCCTACTAGCGTGATTGCAATGCTTAAGTCTTCCCTCCTGAGCAACTTTCTGTCTAAAATGGCAAGCAGCCAAGCAATAATGGCTGTGCTTATGAGACTTTTGAATTTTTATTAGTGTTTTAAAGTTGAACAGAAGCTTACAAATTTCAGTATGAGAAAGTATTGAGAAGCAGGCTCAGAGTAAAGTCACCATCCTTTTAGGTTGGGTCCTAGGACAGTAGGTGTGAGGGATATTGTAAGGGCAAGAGTGTGACTCATAGAAAAGTACTGGAAAATTGTTCTACTTCTGTTGAAGTTTTATTTCTGGACACTGAAAGCCAATTGAAATATCCTACATATCATGAAGTGTAAGACTATATATTGTATTATTTCAGTATGATATAAGATTATGCACAAATATTCTTTACTATATTTGAGAGAGGATTTTTCATTCCTTGTTCGTTATCATTTTTTACCTGGCAGAGGGCTTGGTTTGAATGTCCCTGCCTGTGTGGAATAGCCTGTGTATCTCTGTCTGAGCCTGGCTCTGCTGGCAGGGTCGGGACCCAGTCCTGGACCCAGAGGAAGCAGCTCGCCCTCTTTCTAGGAACTGCACCCATCGGCAGTGCCCTTCTGAGGGGACATTTTCTGAGTAGCCAGTGGGGGAGAGCTGGTCTGCAGACGTCAGTCTGCAGGCTCAGGGCTGGTACCCAGCAGAGTTCTTCAGAAAGAAATATTACGGAAAGGAAAAAATACAAGAAAAACAGCAAATGCAGGAGACAACAGCAGTAGCCGTAAGTATGTTATCTTAAGGGAACTGAAAGTCCTCTTGCTGCACCACAGCATTTTAAGCAGAGTCATTATTATCAATCTTCTTTTAATCTATAATAAAAGTTAAAGAGAACACAGCACAGCCCATGCTTCCCTTACTGTTGTGTACCCAGAAGATAGAGTGGATTTAATGTAAAGTGATCCTTGTAATCTGGAAGAAATAAAATCCTGAAGGCAGGAATTGATCAGGTAAAGGTGGTACGAATACCTGCTCTAAAATCTTTCTTTGGATACAGTAATTCCCACAGGCATCAGGAAGCTGTTAGCTAATCAGACAACGCTGCACCATATGGTTCGCTGTTTAGTTAAAAGAAAAAATTGAGAAAGGGAGAAAATCTCAAAGCATGCCATCAGCAAGTGTGAAATGTCCATGCTAAGGTTCTCTGTAAGAGGGGAAAGCCACAGCCAAGGCTGTGACTCACTCGCTAATTAGCAGGGCTAATGGTGCTGCAGAAGCTGCTGGCTGGGTTTCAGATGTGACCAGCCATGTGGCCGTGTCATTCACCACGGGCCAGCCCAGCACTGCCCTGAGCATGCAGAGCAGGTGTAGAAGAGCCAGACTTTTCTTCCCCATGCAACTTCGAGGTGTATGGGAGAGTGCTTCCAGAGGGCTCTGCCAGGACGTCTCCTGCACACACCAGTCTCAGCCAGGTGCTGAATGTCCCAGCGAGGACAGGAGTCCTCACGGAGTGCTCTGAAGGCTGGAGAGGCTCCGTGTCCAGCAGACTTGGCTCTAACCAAAGCAGCAGCAAATGGTCTTAGTTTGTGCTTCAGCTAGAAGGCAACCCACCGGGGTTGGTGTTACACAGGTTGCTCGTGGGAGAAGCCACGTGCAGTCCACAGGGAGTCCTATAGAAACCAGGTGCTCCTGTAGATACCTTTGACCACTTTTCACACTCACATATATATAACCAATATATTATATTGATTATATTATACTCCAATATGTAGATACTGTACTTTATAGATCATAGATTATATTTTATTCTGGGTGTGTTATAAATTCTGTTTTCTATATCTGTAGGTTCAGATCAAGAAGTGCTGAAGTATTGTCCCAGTCTCACCAGAATTACAGGCTGAGGGTGCCATAAGATGAGGTAAAATCATCTTCTTGTTGACTACTGCTCACTAATCCTCCATCCTCTCCAATCCAACTGTTAAGCACTTACCAGTTTTCTGTGCAACTTCTGCTATCTGTAGGGCCCTTTTTATGCTGACTTAACTCACTAACCTGGCAGAAAATTTACTACATCAGGAAAAAAAAAAGTGTTTTGTTTTAAGCTGAATTCACGAGTTGATTTCATTCCTGGTTTTATTTCCATAGGTGAGTAGGAAACCTCCTTTTAACTCATTAGTGGGGACTAATTCTCATATTCGGTTTTATCTCATCTCCTGACCCATTCTGTTCCGGATCTCCTTTTGACAAGTGTAGGTACTTGCAAAATGAAGCTCATGCCTTTTGCCTCCTCTGTCTAGAGAGAGTATTTTATCACTGCAGACGGATGCAGGACTGAACATTTCCTTCCCAGCACCGCGCGGGGCTGGGCTGCAGCTGCTTGGAAAGTGCATGAAATGCACAGCTCTAAGTGTTGGGGGGGGGGCAAAACCATGGACAAATAAAGGAATTGTTTTTATGTGCATTGACAGCAGGGGACTGACTGTGTGTCAGGTTGGGCACCAATGGGTTATTTGTTTTTGCTTAGATTTGTATCTCCCAGAGCTGGTTTATTTTCTTTAAGCAATTATTTGTTGTTGCACAGTGTTTTAAATACACCTGCCGCATGACTGCTGGTCTGTGCAGGGAAAAGTCTTCCCTGTAAGGCCCTGCTCTGCTCCATCCTCTGGGCTACCCTGGATTTGTTGCAGGATTTAACCCCTGTTAATGTTAAATGTCTGTCTTGGTGCACATCTGTAGCTTCTTCCCTCAAGTGTGTCTTGAGAGCATGGTGAAAGGGACAGGGGCTTGACACTAGAAGGATGCCTGACTTCTGCATGGTGGAAATGTTCCTGACAGTGGTTTTCTTCTCTTTGTTCATCCCTCAGCTGTTCCTCTTCTCTGCTACCAAACTTCTTCCTTCTTTCTGCCTGAAGGCCCTCTGAGAACCCTCCCAGAATTATGTCCCTTTCCCCATATTCAGCTGCCTGATTGACTTCTCTGCAGAGATGCTTGGAACAAATTGGTTCTCTTGGATCTCAGCCCATGAACCCACCTATGATCTGATTCAAGTGCAATTATTAAAGGCTAATGATGCTCCATTGTCTTGAATTATATCTATATTGCATGATGTAATGGAGAGCTATCAAACTAACTGTAAATGAATTTAGTCAGCACAGTAAGCAGTTTAGCTAAGCTACCATGGGGCTACTAAAGGGCTAATTTACCCCCTCTAGAAGCAGATCAGCAGAGACAAATCTTAATCTGGTGAGTGCAGTCTATGTTCATCCAAAACTCAAGCTGAGTTACACTTTAGAGAAGAAACCAAATGAAACAGCCTGGATTAATCTACAGAGTAAGGAAAAAAAAAAAAAGGCTCTTGTTTTGTAATTGCATTTTTTTGTAGCCTCAGAGCTAAAGGATACTTTGCACCTGTGTTTAATCAGCAGGTGCTATTCACTGTGGGCATACAGGTGTGGTAGTTAGGGCCAATGGCAATGAATATGCCCAGCCTGATATGGAAATAGGAGTACTGTTTTGGGAGACAGGCAGACCAAAAACAGTTTTGCCCAAGGAAATCTGTGTGTGTGAGAAGTGCTGAGCTGGACAAGAGACAGCTCACAACCCGTTTGTGGGAAGAGCTGTTTGAGATCATGGCTGCAAAAGCAAATGAGCAGCGTTAACCTGCCTGGGAGCTACCTGGGGTGAAGGACAAAACTGAGAGGTCAAGTGTTCCCTGCAGTGAAGGCACTGGTCTCTTCCTTTTCCGTTTCATTAGTGTTCCCCATGCTTCCTCCATCTGTCATAGTCTGCATCAGACATGGAGGGATGAAATCACCCTTATAATTTCCCCTCCCACTTTAAGTGAGAACTGCTTGTGCTTTGTTTAATTAAAATACACTGTTTTCAGTATTCGTTAACAGCAGGGTTAATCCAAAGCTACTGTACAAAGAGAACATTCTGGCGCCTTTGACAATAAGCTTAATGTGACATGGTTCTCAGTTAGGTGTGACATCTGGGCTGGAAGGCAATGTTGTGGAACTGTCTCCATGTGCATTATTGTGTCTTGAGATGAAATGGTGGCTTGTCTTCATGTAAATGGTCCCTGGAAGAAAGCAAAGCTGAAGCACTGAGCATCTTATAGATTAGCTTGCAATGGGCATCTGTGGATTTTAGGAAAGTCTCCAAGACTGGAAGAGTTAGCAAGGTGAGAACCCCAGAGCAGAAAACTGAGTCACTGCTGCCTGAAGTATAAGTGGAAAGGAGAAGGGCAGAGATGCCACCCGTACAACAAAACTAGTTTGCAAGGCAACTTGGTATCAGACAACACAACTTTTCTCCAAATAGATACAAATGGACAGAGTGACGAAAGCAGTAGATAAGGGACCATAGGTTAATGCTGTTAGAGTCTACTCTACCCTTGGGCAATGGCAAAGACTGTGTTTGGTCATGAAATGCGGAGACGTCACCACATTCCAAGTGCTGTCTGCAATTACGGATGTCGTAGATCTCTTGCGAGGACATGTGTAAGGGGAAATGTTTCCCATAGCTGGAGAGATTTCCATGTAAAGATTCCTTCTTGTCTTACGCCCTGCGCCAAGGAAAACAGGGTGCTCAGGCAAGGGAATCTCACAGCAGAAAGAAATGAGTCCATGAATGAGCCCACTGTAGCACCCATAATGGGCATGAATGCATACTGGTCCTGCCTGTGGGTGGGGGAACTGGAAATGGGCACCGGACATAGCCCTGCCCTTCAGCTGGCTGCTGTTGATTCTGTCTCAAAATAGAAGAAGGAGAAAGCTGTAACAAACTGCCAGGCTTGTCAGTACTGGAAGAAAGAAGAGAAAGAAAGAGAGGATGGAAGGACAAAAAGAAACAAGGAAGGGCAGAAGGAGAGCACTACTCCTTAAAGAGAAGCTTACATCAATCCCTGTATTTCCGAACCAAGACAGTCAAGTGTGAAAGTCACGATGAGCATTCATTACCCCTGGCAACCTATGGTGATTAATTCTCCCTGGCAGCAATACATAAGCTTATGGCAACGTCCAGCTTGTGGCTGGAGCTCTGCATGCTGGAATGCGGAGACAAAATAGGGCACAAATACTTGCCTTATAGGTGTTAAGGAAGTTGAAGAAGATAAAAACAGTGCCATGGGAAACAGAGCAGTTAAGTGGGAAAGGTGAAACAACAAATCATTGGCAGATTACTCCTCCTGGCACCAAAGTTCAGTGCTGGATCCGCAGGAGAAAACACCTCTTCCAAGGATGACAGATACTCCCCATCTATTGTTTCATAGCTCTTCATCTTCCCTGTGGTGCCACAGGAACTCACTGCCATAAAGTACTTTATTAGCTTAGTCCTTAAATGCTCCAGGAAGGGAATCAACCTGGCTGAGCTCTCCCTACTACACTGAAGTAGCCCAAGAAATGCTGAGTCTGGTTTAGTCTGACAACTCTATAAGCTTTTTTTCACTACTGAAAAGAGGGATGCTGGTATTTATGTAACAGCCTGAAAAGTGGATTTTCTCACCACACTTTTTCACCCTTTGCATTTGCAGCTCTTCTAGTTGTCTTCCTGGGAAAAAGCAAAGAAAATACCCAGCCACCCAGATAACGATCCTAGTCTCTCAAACTCCTCCACCCTCTAGGAGACCCTGCTGTGTGCCTTGTGGCTTAGGGTCTTCAGACCAAATCAGGGATCAGAATCTAGATTGCAGTAGCAAAGGATCTTCAAAGGGAATGCCTGATCTCTCACTCTGATAGGCATAGAAATCCACTTAAGTGCCCTGCTACTCTCAGCTCTGGCTATTGAGGCTGACAGAGAGGAATGCTGTCTCAGAGTACGCCCCTTGGCCACTCTTGATCAAAGCCTGGATCAAAGTCTGGCAGCTGGTATCCAGAAGCAAACAAACAAATGCACAGGTGAAGAAACGAGGATCTGAAATTTGCCCTTGGGTAGCCAACCTCCTATATCAACACTGTAAGTATTCTCAACCATTAAATAAAATTTGAGAAGATAAATCCCGAATATAAGAAATTAAAATCAATAAACTCAGCGAGTCCTCCATGTCACAGTTCAGACTCATAAAGAGATACAACCACTAAATCCCTCCAGTGCTGCTCTTTCACAATTGCACACATTAAGAAAAGGGAGAAAAGAGTTATATGAAACATTTGGCTGGGTATAGGAATCAGTTATCTTAATGATGCAATATCAAAAGGAAATATAGTCTCATTTAGAGATCTACCAGCTACAGTCACTACAATACTCCCCGAAGGATGGTAACTATTCTCACAGATGCCTAGAAATTAAGAATTATACTCTCGCTACATTTAATATCCTAGCTGTACTTTCAAGGATCATCTATCTTAGTAAAGCTTTGGGGATCTAATTCAATTGCTTTCTGTCTGCCATTGCTTATTTATAAAACACGTGTCCTTCTGATGATACTCTGTTCCAGTGGATCTCCCAGAAGATGGAAGAAGAACTTAAGTTATTCAGTCTCTTGAGTGATGAAAAAGAAAGATTTGATCTGCTCACCATGCCTCTATGACTGCATCCTGTCCTTAACTGTCTTATTTTGCAATGCAAACAGCATACCTAAAATATGCGTTTTCCTCATGCTGATCCAGCCACGTGGTAGGACAGAGCCATACTTGTCTTTAATACTTTGTGCTGGTTGTTCTACTAAAATGAACAGCTAGTGCAGAAGGAACATCTCATGTGTGTTACATTTGTTTACTTGTGTGCAAACAAAGAATAATTTATATTAAATTATTAACAGTTAACATTTATGGGATGACTTTACCAGGAACCCCAGAGTAACACCGAACTGATAAGCTATGCTCAGACAGCTCAAATGCAGCCTTTCCACAACTGAGACATCATAGTGCTTGAGGACATCATATGTATGCACTTATGATACAGTCAAAATATCAGTGTAATGTGTGAGAGTAGGGAAAAAAGAAGGACTCAGTGTAAAACTTCTCAGCAAAAAATCTGAGGTATGGTGTTCATGTGTGGGAGCGAGCCCAAGGACACAGTGCTATGGGGAGACCACAGAGTGGGAAGGTAGGACCTTAGAAAGTGCTGAAAAGTGAATGGTGGGAATGCAGGATCCTAAGGAAGGAGGGAACATCAGTGGTCCCAGGGATGGACTGAGTGGGATGAAGAACAAAGAGGTGGTGGTGAAAGGAGAGACGCTGAGCCTCCTTCAGCTGCTAAGCCTGTAGGCACATTGTTACTTATCTAAGCTGGGTTTCCACAAAGCAATTAAAAATATTAAAAGTATTACAAATGCACTTAACTTGAATGGCGTAAGTACTCATCTTGGATTTAATGTTTGCATGCTTAAAACTATCAGGATATTCTATGATTCTATGATTCTATGATTCTAAGTGTATACTTAAGCACCTTTCTGGATGGGAACATTAACTGATAAGCAGTGTCAAATGTTGGGCCAACAAGTATGTGTAGGGTCTTATCAGCTTCCTGTAGAAAACAATTGGCAGTGTCTTGCAGCCTTGAAAGCTACTTCCCTCAGTAGTCTTGAGTATATTGTTCCTCTGATTAACAAACCACAAGATAGATTTCTTTCCAAACATCTGATGCCTTGTGAATAATTTTCTTAATCAAAATGAATAAGCAGGAAGCACATATTTTATCATTGTTGCTATGATACTGTGAATTATTGCGTTTTTTACTCAACTGCTCTTGTGGTTTTGTTCAGTTCTAGGAAATACGTGAAGAAATCATGCTGGATAAAGCTTTAATGTGATGCTATAGGAGTTTGGATTCAGCTGGCTACCAGATGCTGAGTCATAAAGGAGAGGGATGTTTCAGAGGTAATGGATTATGGATAGCATCTGTAGGACTCAGTAGTTATTTTCTATTAAAAATCAGTGATTTATGTTGGTGATGACTCTTGCTTGCCCAAGATCACTGTCAGATAAAATTTCTGGTCAACGTGGGAGAGCTTCTGACCCTGGCAAAGCACCGGCACCAGCTGTACAGCTGCTGATGCAGGTCTTTGGGCAAGAGGGAGATGGGCTGTAACACCAGCCTGTGCGTGTAGGGGAAAAAGATCTGTTGAGTCTGGAGAAGTGAATAAGGGCAAAAGTGGAAAAAAATTAACATTTGTTGATTAAATCCTGCCCAGGGAGCACAGCCATCTGCCATAAAAGTGAGAAACCGGCACAGATCAACGGCAGAACCATGCAGGGAGAAGCGCAGCTGTGCGGCATCGCTAAATCCAGCGGTGAGTGTGTGTGTGTGTGTGTGTCACAGCACAGCTTGGGGCTCTCCCAGGTGCTCTCGGGCTGTGAACCTGCTCTCTGCTGCTGTACTGTGGCCACCGGTCCTTGGGGGAGCAGCTGCTGCAAGTGGGGATGGAGCCTTTTGCTCTGCCTCCAATTAGTGTAAGATTCAAGTCACTTGTCTGGATTTCTCTCTCGCACGTGCACATGCCTGCACACAAAGTGATGATGACAGCAAAACACAAGATGGGAAGCGCAGCTGTCAGGAGTTTCTTGACTAGCATGTGGAAGATGGGGAATGGCCAAAAGAATTGGGAGGAGGAGGGCAAATCCCTTGTAAAGAAAAACAAAAAGAGGGGATCTTCTAAGGCTAGAGACAGTGGAAAGAAAAGAAAATAGTGTGGAGGATGAAGAGGAGGCGAAAAAAGGGAGAAACCAGAGAAAAGCTCAGGAGATATTGATGCTGTGGAGTCACGGATATGCATGGCTGCTGTGTGCTAATTTCCAAGTTCAGTTTTAATTTCTGCTGGAGAAACGTGATGCGAAGCTTTCAGACTGATGAAAGATGGAGGTGAAGGTGAGTGAGGAAGCTAGCTGGGGGCAGCTGAGAAGAGGAATAGGAAAATGGATGGGGAAAATCTCTCTGGCTGCTAGCCTTCTCTGTGCAGTGTGCAGGCAGAGAGCACAATTTACAGTTACAATGTGGTGTAGTGACCTCTGAAATACGTATCTGAGAAGAAGTTTAAGAAAAGTTTAAGGTTTTTTTTTTTTTTTTTTTTTTTTTTTAATAAAAGGCATTTGCTATAAGTTCGGAGATGTCCCTGGGATCACACAAGGTTTCCCTTGCTACTCTTACATTTGCAACACACTCTAAGGGAAGGGAGGACTAGGGGAATTGCAGTCACCATTGTCTTATGGGGTTGTGTTCCCAAGGGAGAAAGATCAAGGAGAAGTCAGGTGTGAAAGAGCAGAGGCAGGATGAAGAAAGTGCTGACTCTAAGGGAGCCTTACAGGTGTTTGAAGTGGGGTGGGACCCATCTGGTCCTTAGCTGTGGGGTTGAGCCTGAAGGCCAGTGAGCAGCAGGAGGATGCTGAGGTACCCTCACTGCTCAGCAGCTGAGAAATATCTCTGAGACTCCCAAAGTAGGACCACAGGACAGAGAGGTCATTGCAGGCACAGGCTTTTCAAGTTACCTGTTTCTCTTTTGCAGCTTTCAATTTGGTAGTTGAGAACTTAAATTAACCCTTGAACTTTTGTCTCTAAGCTTCTCTAGGTACACATTTAAGCCCAGATCAGTCTAAGGCTTGCTGTCTCTCTGGAAGCAACAAATCCAGGTAAGGCAGCATATGCAGCCTGCACACCCTTCCAGCAGGGATGCATTAGGAAATGGCTGCAAAATGCTGAAAGCCACCAGGGCACGCCAGGGTCAGCCCACCAGTCTGAAAGAGTCAGCCTGGCTTAGTGCCATCAGTGACAGCTCACAGGCAGAAATTCCCCAGGTTTGTTCACCTGCCCACTATGAGCTAGAGGTAAACTGTGGGGAGATAGCTCAGGTTTTATCCCAAACTGCCTCACTGAACAGTAACAGCCTCACATGTTAAAGCAGGTGGCACCACTATTAGGAAAACAACAACAACAACAAACAGGAAGATTTTGAAACAGAGCCTGGCTTCAGCCTGGTACTTCAAGATTGGTTTTGAAGAGTCAAATGTGTCCAAACATGTTCTCTTCAAGGTGAACCACTTCTGTCCCCGTTGTTTGCATACAATGTTTGCACCTTCTTATCTCACTGAAACCTCCCTTCCTCCCTCTCCTGGCTCCTCGCTCCCTGATGCAGTGTTCCTTCAGTCACTAGCCTGGCAGGTACCCATGAAATACAGTGTTAGTTCAAGGACATGTACTAATAAAATAAACGTATCACCTGGTCAATATGCTTAACATTTTGTGCCACAGATAAAACCAGAAGGAGCTGGTGAAGCAGCAGCAATGTTTACGGAGTAGTCACATGTTACTGAGCAACGTAGACAGGCAGGATTCATCCCTGGTCAGTCCTCTCTTGCTGTTGTATTTCTCCAGGGAAGTGTGTTTTATTCATCTGCCTGTGGAGTCCAGCTATTAATAGGGTTCTAAAGTGCACCAAATTGGCCATTGGCAGTCCTTTTAAGATACATAAGTGCATATTACTCATTTTGTAGTTTGTGTGTAATTTGAGCCTTTCAAATTTCCCTTGGAAGTCTTAGCTCAGTTACTTACCATCACCTTAAGCAAAGGTCATGAAGTTCAGGGTATGTTTGCTGTTGGGCTCCCTGCTGTAAGGTGCCATTGGGCTACAAGTCTGTGTGCATGCAGGACACAAACTGCTGGAGGCTGTCAATGCGTGCTGGGGAAGCATCACTGCGGTTGTTGGTGACAGCCTAGTGTTTTAGACGGGCTGTTTGTCCAGCCCACTTTGTCTGTGCTTTTTTTCTTTGTTGTTTCACAGCTGACAGCCCAGAGGACAGTATGCAGCAGCTTTGTTTTGTACTTTTCATAGGGCAGTTGGAGAGGACTCCAGGCTAATCTAAGATACCTTGAGGGCTTGCTGACAAACCTGCACCCCATGCTAAAAAATATAACTTGGTTCCATCTCATCAGATATTGCTGGTTTGAGAAGGGACCACCAGAAACAGCCTACCTGGCTGTCCTCTGCCTTGCCTGAGCACAGTAGGACTGCCTGGACCCCTGGGCAGTTGGCCCCACTCTGGCTGAGCACTTTCCCAAGTGAAGGATCTGGGTAAGCCTGTGCTGGCAATGCAAAAATCACTCTTCAGAAGAAGACTATGTCTTCAGGAAGAGAAAAACATATTTTATGGGGGACATAAGTGCCCCAGTTACATGTACTTGCATCATGCTGCTCAGATGGTACATGCTACAGCTCTTCTGCCTTCTGGCTGTGCATATTCTGAAGACCCTGATCACCTTGGCATGAATTATTGAGAGGAACTGAACAAATGCTTAAAAACAAGAAAATGTGTCTGTGATCCAAGAAGCTTTTTAAGCATCTCTTTAATTCCTTCTTCATCATATTGTCTGCTGCTTCCTAAACAGTGTGGATGTTCTTGTCCGTGCTTCCATTAGCAATGTACGTGAATTCTTAAGCTAACTATTAACATCCTTCAACTAGGAACAGACTTCCCGTAAGGGGAATTATTACACAATTAATGGCAATTTTGTAACTTTTTCTGAGGTATCCAGTGGTGGCCACTCAGTGCAGACAGGGCTTTGGCTTATAGTGACTATTGGCATGGAAACGTGCAGGAGCATCTTCTTTTGGAGCTGTCTTGGGTAGGTAAGTAATAGTAGAATTAAGTAGAGTGGGTACAGGAACAAAGCCAGAGGTTCCTTCTTCTTCTTATTATTTTTTATATTTTTTTCTTCTTGGAGGAGCTGCAGTTCAGTTACAGTTGGGATGCTTCATGAGAAGGTAATGAAGAAATCAGAGAGAGCAATGTGAACTGACCTAGGCTGGAGAAAAAGGTATTGGACAAATTATCATTCCTGCTTTCTGGTGAGTGTGTAATATGTCAAAGGCCTGCTTTATGTTTCATAGCAATACTATCATCAATATTGTTGATACCTTTACCACATGTATGCTGTTTGAAATCAATAGAAAGAAAAAGGATTTCCTGTAATAATAGTTATATTACCAGGCTGGAAGACTTATGGATCAACACCAATGAACAAATGAACATTTTGATTCCTGTTATTTGTTCTTTTGATCACATTAGAGTTTAGTGTTAAAATAGGTCATGTGCAGAGTGCTGTGCAAACATACCAGAGCAGACCTTCAGCTAAGTTGTCACGGAGCCATCGTTTTCCCTGGTAAACCAATTTCATGCCTCTCTGGCAGCTCTGTGATCCTTTTTCCTGGGACAGACTTTTCAAATAACTGGAAGGAATGATGTGGTGGGATGTGGGAAGAGGTGACATGCAACAAATGATGACTCAAAGGCACTTTTTACCATGTCAAGAATAAGTAATAGAAGTCACTTCATGAAGAGATGACATTTCTCCTTGGGTATGGAGAGATGAGAGTTTTGGGGATGCTTGTGGGAAGATGGGATAGTGTCTGATAGTGGTTTTGCTATAGAAAAAGAGCCAGGTTGTGTGTATGGGAATGAAATGGTCAATGAACCCAGAATGATCTAAGATGGCAATCAGTGCTGTTAATATTGAATGCTTTTAACATTGTGAAAAGGAGAGGGAAAGCCAGTGGTTAAAAAAAAAAAATGACAACAAACAAACCAAAACAACCAGGGATGCAAAATATTTAAATGCAATTGAGCCCTTCCTATTGCTTCTTCTGTCACGTGAGGTATCACAAAGCTCTTCTGTATGGTTGTTAAGAGATTTAGGAAAGGGAGTGACTCAGAAACATGAGATAAAGTGGCAGATCATGAAGTCTTCCTAAATATTTGGGAAATATAGCCATATCTCTATAGCACCTTCCTTTCCCAAAGCTCTTCTGAACTGCAGCTTATCAATGGGGATCACTTTACTCACCGAATACAGCAGGTGGAAGACCACACCTGTTTTATGGAGCACAGCCAACTAAACAACCATTTGGAGCTAGAAGAGTGCAGCTTGTCTTTGATGCTGGTTGGGGGTTGTTGACAGAGAGCATGTAATGAGGGTACAAGCACTCCCCAGGGTTTAGCCATCTCCTGCAAAAGGGCTGTCAGACACCCAGTGACCATGACATTTTGAGGAATTCATTGTCAGTTTTGGCTCTGGTATACAGCTTCTCTGAGTGTGGACTAGGGAAAAATGGCATACTGCTAACATTTTTTTTTTTTCCCAGTTTAAATCTGGTCTCAGTCAATTAAGTATGCAAAATCTGCAAGGATCCTGGTAACACTGCAGTGGGCAGTATCCAGACTTGCAAAGGAAGCAATTCATGTACAAAAGAGAAGGGATGAAGTATCAGACAAGAGTTCCTCCTGCCTTACTTTCACTTACATTTCAGTGCATCACATTCTCTTGAGTACAGGTAATGCAGACAATAATGCAGCCTCTATTTCTCTTGGATAGCAGCAAAATAGCTGAAGGGGAATCAAGAGCCTGATCTATAGCAGAAACAAAGAACTGCAAATGCAAATTCAGTTAAATTTAGAGCTACACAGATCTGGATTTGATTTCACTTCTACCATTTCCAAAACAATATTACACGTTCAATGCATGAAATGTGTATTGATTCTGAACAGAAATGTGCGCACACATTTTTAGTATGGTTTTGTTATTCCATTAAAAAAAATAAGCCAAATTAATGTTTCTGGATGTTTACATGAGCCCCAAGGAAGTGTAAAAGGATGGCTTCAGGATTTCCTTTCAAATAATACAAACCTTTTGGTTTAGTGTGGCATATGGATCAGCGTGAGTTCAACAGAGAGTAGGAATCAATGGATCGCTTTGCCAGGCAGGTCTCTGACAACATGGGAGATGCTCAGCTGAGAGCAAGTGGAAGACCAGGAGAATACTCATCAAACAAAAGTGTAACAGATATAATTTGGTGAGGAGTCTGGCCTCATGGGTTCTTGCACTGGAAGTAACAAAAGTCTGGGACGGTTTTAATCTTCTATTTCAGACTACTGAGGTGCTGTCCCTGCAGCTACTGGCAAATTCCCAATGCACTGAGACATAGGTCATCTTCCCATTATCAAGCTGGTAATAAAGAAATATGCATGGGGGACTTCATGGAAGACAGCCAGTCAGATCTGGTTTGCATTTGTCCAGAGAGAGAATTTCCTTTGCTACGTATTGGCGTCTGCCTAACATGAGCGAGATGATGGAGGAAGGCTGTCTGCAATGAACCAGACTCACTCTGGGCAGATAAAATAGAAAGGCAACAGAAGGGACTTTAGTGCAATCTGGAAAAGAAATAAATAAATAAAAAGGGGATTAAAGTGATAATTTTTAGTTGACAGCCTTTGTTTGTAAACTACAGCCATCTAATGGGGAAACTGAATTTCCTGGATAGCATATATATGCTGCCCTGGAGTCACTTGATTAAATAATGGATGTGAAATGAAAGTACAAGTGCATGTAGGATGAGAAAGTACATGGTCTTTCTCTGGCACCCCACCCCACCCCCTTCTTTTTTTTTGTCTTGAATTAAACCAGTCCCACCAACACAATTCTGAGGGGAGCGGGCTGGTACATAATGCTGCTTCACATCTGCTGGTGGGGGGGAGGACAGACTTCTTGGAGGGCTTAAGTTGAGCCAGGGGAGTTTTAGGTTAGATGTTAGGAAGAACTTCTTCACTGAAAGGGTTGTGAGGCACTGGAACAGGCTGCCCAGGGAAGTGGTGGAGTCACCATCCCTGGAAGTCTTTAAAAGACATTTAGATGTAGAGCTTAGGGATATGGTTTAGTGGAGGGCTGTTAGCGTTAGGTTGGAGGTTGGACTCGATGACCTTGAGGTCTCTTCCAACCTAGAAAATTCTGTGATTCTGTGTGTGATTCTGTGATTCCTCAGCTTCAGTTACGCGTACTAGAATAGCCTGGGGGCCACTGGTCTAAATGATTGGTGCTGTGCCACAGAGAGGTCCTGGAGAAGTGCAGGAGAAGGACTGAAAGCTGATGATCATCCTTTTAGGGGTGTAAATAAGTGGTCATCCTCTTCTAAAGTAAGATGTTAGAGACATAAGAGTGATCAGAGGAAGCAGTAGAAGTGAGCAGAGGAAGTAGGAGAGTACTGCAGATGGGAGTCTGTAGTACATCATAGACATTGAGGGACACAAGCCATAAGTAAGAAAGAGAACTAGGGTCTTTTCTGGACAAAGTGTTTACTGTGAAGACATGGCCTTCACAACACCAATAATCTGGATCATGACTTAGTTTATATAATGGTAAGCAAAAAAGTTTTCCAGGTGGTCTGTTGCATCTGGAAGTGTTCGTGTGAAAGGTTATTGTCAATGCCGATTGGTGGAAATGGGGCTGCCTTTCTGTTGGATACAGTGAGAAAGGAGATCTTCAAAGGGGCAACGCTTTCTGAATGTGAGTCAGATTTATTCCTTTCCTAGTAAGTCAGCATGGATCAGGGATGGGGCAGAATAAAGCCCCCAAGGAGCACAGCATTGTCTCCTGGGTTATAGATAGCCAAAAGAGAGAGAGCCATTCTGGTCAAGAGATACATTAACTCTTCATCTTTCCAGGTTTCATCTCATGGAGTTTGTACGAGGGCTGCACTGACTTCCCAAGCAGTCTGCGTGAAGGAACTCAAGGAGACAAGGAAGTTATTTCCTGTCCTGAGGAAGAAAATGCCCTCTCTGAGTCATTCAGCTCCGGGTAGCCCAAGAGGCAGCAAATAAAGTGCTCTGCGCTCACTGAGTAGATGTGGAGCCCTATAAATAATACAATAAGGTAGGTGTGGGCAAATGGGGAGACCTCAATGTCTTCCTGAAATCTGTGTCAGAAACCACATCGGCATGAAAAGCAAATGGGGCAGAGCTGCCCTCTCACTTGTCTCCCCATTTCTACAGTCTGTGATGACCTCTCCTAGCTAGAGTGCTCTGTGTTGTGGAAGAAGCACAGATTTTTTTTTGGCATTTGAGATATGCCATAAGCCATATTGAAAGAAAAGGGTAACAAGGGCTTAACACAGAACGAGCTTCTGCGCAGCAGCAAACTTCATCAGTCATGTTCTGTGCTTTCATTTTGTAATCAGACCTTCAAAGTCAGCTTTGGTTTACTTGACATAATTATTATAATAGCGCTAATTTTGGGTACAGCTTGTTAAAGTAGGAGGCTCGGATATTTGGCATTCAGGTCAATATTCCATACATAGATATTCCCTGTCTCAGCACAGTGCTGCTTAGTGTCATGCTCGGGAATAGGCTAATGTTATATTTTCAACAGGGCAAGATTATTTAGATCTACTCACCACCAAACACACTTTGTTTTGAAGAGCCATATTTAAATTCATAGGAAGCAGAGAAGACTGCTCATGTGAAGGGTTGCCTCACAGCAATATGCAGTTAAAATTAAATTAACCCTTTGGGAGATCTAACTTGTTTATGATTTCTTTGCCTCCAGCTCAGTGGAGCGTGAAAAAGATCCACTCCCTCCCTGAAACCCAACCCAAGTACTTATGTGCAGACTAACTCAGAGAAAAGCAGCACATAAAAGTCTAACAGCTGAAATGTATAGTTTTATCTCTGTGTCCACATTAATAATCCAGTCCTTTCCAAGAAAGGACTGTTTGTGACAGTTAAGTTTATAGAGCCATGGGGATTTATAACAGATCCATAAATGTCTTCCTTAAGTAACTGTTAAAATGTTAATTAGTTAGGAAATAATTTGGCTTTTCAAATTATAATAATTTGGCCTCAGCCACTAGGCTTATGTAATGTTTTGGTGCCTTGATAGATAAAATAAATGTTATATAAAATTGCCATCATCATCATCAATAAGCTTACAGAGGAAGAGCTCCTTCTCTCTAAAATATTTTCCATTTTTGCCACAAAAGACATTTCTTTTTCTGCATAAATATTTGAGTGGAAGATTTTTCATTATTTTCGAAGAGACACTGCTGCCGTTGCCTTTTTACACAGAGGAAAATCAGACAAGGAAGAGGTTAAATGATTTATTTTGGTTTCTGTCAGGGTGGTGATGAAAGATGTGCATGCTGGCAGATGTGACCTTGGACACTGATGTTCTGGGCACCCCGGAGTTGCCTGGCTGCAGAGGAGTAGGACCAAGCATGAGAGAACAGGCTGTGTTTTACACAACTTTGGACTGCCTTGGGTCACAGGCTCCCACATGCCTGCAATCTGCTGGGTATGCTAAAATATGCTTCAGTGCCCGGCATGTCTCAGCTCACAGGGTAATGCAACTTCTTAGTGCCTTGGTTTCTTCTGTATTAGTTAGGATCCCTCTCCAGAAAAATGCTATGAAATTGAATTCACTTACAGTGGGAGGAGACAAGAAGTTGTAGAAGTGCAGTTACCTGTGCACATCCCACCGAAATATGCCTACAAGATACACTAAGGGAGTACATCTGAGCCTAGAGACAATCAAAAGTCATGTTGTTATTATGGGTATTATTACTATTATCATCATAATCTAATAACAATTTATTTTGCTTAGGAATTTTGTGGCTGAATAATTCAATGACTTTCTGGACTGTTTGTGTTCCCATGCAGGTGTGTCCATCATATCAGGGTGTGTGTAAAAGATTGCTGCTTGATAGTCTGTGTGTGTGAAGAGATCAGAAGCTTGGAGACTGGTAGGAAAGCAAAAAGAAGTCAAGGTAAACACTCAGCTGCTTTTTGAAGGGTCTTTATTGAAAACTTACTGAAGGCAATACAAATCTTTCTATTGTGTAAGGTGAGGATTTTATCAAGGAGCAGATAGTCATCATTACACTTGAATTCAAAACATGGCAGTACTTTAGAGTTTTCAGCTCCTATTTGTTGAACATATAATGAGATGATAAATGATTATCTAAAGTGACATGAATAATTCTTCTGAGATGCATGGGACTGAAAAATTTGCCACTGTCTCCTACTAATACAGATAGGGATACAGGGCTCCATGTTTTGCCTCATCTCTATATTAGTCTAATACACTCTTATGTACTTTAAATGGAGCAAGAAGAGTGAAGTTTAGGATACTGAGGCATGCCACTAGTGCATGATTGGGGGGGGGGTGGGGGGGGAGCCTGACATATCATCCTTCCAAGTCTGCCTTCGTTTAATAGCATTTTCAATATGTAACAAAGGTGATTCTGTATTTTTATTTTTTATAGATCTAATTTTATTAGTGTGAGGGGGAGCTTTATGATGCAGTTGTATTTTATTACCAATTATATAGCAATAGTGTGGTAAGATTTCAGAGCTATTAACTATGATTGCCCAAACTCGGTGAGCTATGGGTAAAAACTGATGAAAGGAACTGACACAGCCAGAGTTGTACCTTTTTCTTCATTCCCTTTGTCCCTTCCAAATATAAGGATAAAACAAAACAAAAATAAAAAAATCACATCCAGTGTGCTTTGATATAGGTTAAATTCACTTAGATATCTGTCAGATTGTAGCAGTTTATGCATCTCCACTGCAATGGGTAACTTTCATTTGATTTCCAAGGAGCTTGAGTTTGGTTTCCTATTAAATTAAGTTGTTGGAGTGTTAGCGCCTCTGAAAACTGTTACTGAACTCTTCCATCCTCCTCCATTCAATTTCATGCTTCTAATTTCTATGCTTCTAATGAAAGGGATGTTTACTACCAGACATCTAACTTGAACTGATCTGGCAAGTTGCTGAGAAATGTAGTTGCAAAACATTTGATATGAATGAAGTTTTCTCCATCAAAAGGTCTTATGTCAAAAGTGAAGACAGCTCTCTGCTTTTGCTCTTCTTAAGTACTGGATGTTAGACATTAATAATTGAACTGGAAATACAATTACAGGATTATTAATCAGATGCATTTTTTTTCAACTTGGAAAAAAAAAAAAAGAAGGCCAAGTGAAACATGAAAGTCCACCGGGAAAAACTGCCAATTAAAACAATTAAAAGAGGATGTGGAATTCTTAATTCTTACACTTGTCTAAAAAGATGATTGACTAGGCTTAACTCTCCTGGGAGTGGGTGTACTGGCCAGTTTTTTATTTGCCTCTTAAGATCAAATGTTTCTATTTCTTTTATGAGGCACAATTAATTTCCTTTGCAGCAAACTTTACTTATTATGATATGGGTAGCTGATCAAGTTTAAAATGTTTGATCAGGTTAAGCAATGCCTGTCATTTACCATTCCCACTCGTGGAGAGAAGCACTTATTTCTTCCACTCTCATAACATTCTGCAGACAGACTTTCTGACAGCTGAAGTGTAGCCAGTAAATTTCTTTTCCATTAGTTGCAAATTGTACAATAATATACTAAGGTAATTACACCATAAATCTTCTTGCCATGAAGTTAGGCTCTGCGGTACACACTCATAAAATTGTGCAGTAGCAAATAAAATCCTTGCATCTGTATATATTAGTCTTGCAGTAACTTTTTTGAGGGTGGTCTAAAATACTGCCAAGGGGAAACTGGGAGGAACCTGGAGGAATTCAATGGTTCTTGTTTTTCATAAGAGAGGAGCTATAATAATTAAGGACTTCAAAAATCAGAGTTACCTTGTAGCCATACATGGGGCAGAGCACAGGTTATTGTCAGCAGTATCTTTAGATATGCAGTGTGAACTGGAATATAATATTCTCTGGATCATCCAGGGTATGAGGAGTCTTAGCTGAAGATCTGCATCTAATACAAACTGTGTTGAAGCACTTAAGGAGCCTACCCAATCCAGATAGAATACCTCTGGGCTGAATCTGATCATTGCCTGTCTCTAAAATGCTTTAAAGATGAGGAAAACGCAAGCAAGAATATTTGCACTAAAAGAAACATCCACCAGTACATCTGTTCTTGCTTCCTTCTTAGGTCCCTAGAAAACAGCAAACAGGTACAGTAATAAAATGTCTTTCAGCACCGGAGAGCATTTGAGACAGTCTTCCTTCAACCCGTGGTAGGTATTTGCACCCACGTAGCCTCAGACCTTTCTCTGGATTAGGAGCATGTGCTTAAAACTTCGGTACTGACCCAAGGCAATGGAAATTACATGTGCACTTTGCACAGCATCTCTTCTGCCCTTCCGCTTCTCCAGGTGAGCTACCAGATCCCTAGGAAGCCAAATTTTGCTGAAGATCAGCTCTGGGTCTATCAGTTGCCCAGCTGGGTACCCTGAGCTAAGAACTTCAGGTTGGATTTACAAGAGCCTATGTCAGGTTTAATTTGCTGCATTGTGTGTGTCTTAGTGGTGAGAATGTGTGAGCTTTGCTCCCTCCCCTCCCTTCCCAGAGGAAAGCCATTCACTCCTGCATAAGGGACAATATTTACAGAGGTCAGGTTATTTACAGGACCATTCTTATTCTTTTTTTTTTCTTTTCTTTTTTTCTTTTTGGGATGCGGGGGAGGGCTTGCTGGCACAAGTGGACAGATGGATTCATGGTAGTGATAACACTGCTGGAGGAAACAGCGCAGAGGCAGGGTGCAGGGCAGGAAAAGCTTTGGTTAAAAAGGCCTGCATTGCAGCTTCCCCTTCTGCCTCACATTGAGGACGTGGGCCTCTGCCAGGGATCAGGCAAGACCACAAGTATCCTTCAGTGTAGGATCATTTTAGGTGAACAGACTTTGTTATTCTGTGAATAATTACCCTCACACAGGCTGCATCTTCGACTGGGTCTGGAGTGACTGAGTAGTGTGAAATGGGCATTTGACTTGTATTCATCTGGGAACTGGGCATGTAGGAGCACTGGAGAGAGATTTTTCCTGCACATCAATGCCCAGGAAGTACATTTGATTATATTCACTATATTTGGTGTGATTTGCTGCACTCGGATATTCAGCTGCAATTAGGTGGTTAGAGACTCATCATTTATCTTTGGCTCTGTGCTGTCTATCATTCTATTCCCCCATAAGTCTTTGCCTATGGCATCATTCTGAACATTTTGATTAGGAAATATTCCTGACTTGGAGCTGTTGTTGTTGGTAGGATTTTTGTGTGCATCTCCTGTCAGTATCTAAATCTCTTCTATTCAAGGCTCTTTAGAGCACTTGTCTCTCAAATGATGATTACGTCTCCTGTCTGATTCAGAGATCTCTCAGAAGCCTTCTCTGACATTAGACCCCAAGAAATTTTTTTGTTCCCTGATATCTGAACATGTTCCTTGGTGAATGTCCTAATTTTCTTTTTCTTCCACTAGGGTTTCTTAGGATGTTCAGATTCTCCTAAATTATCTCCTCCTGCTTTCCTCCTTCCTAAAAAGGCTCACATTCTTGGTGCCCTTATTATGTTGAAAATGCTTTGAATTTGATTCTGCACTCACTGCTCTTCCTGCTTTTCAGTTCGCTCTTTCATAAACAATTAAATAAGAGAAAAGCAGGGAACATTTAATTGTGTTTGTGGTGGGGAAAGGACTTGTTAGGTAAGACACTGTGGGAATGGCAGTGGGGAACCTCTGCTCTTGAGGGAGCTCTTTTACAGGTCAGGTCATTTAAATGCAGCTCTAAATTCTCTGTGCTTTTAACTGATGAGAGAGGCCAGTAAGTGGATGGACTTCTCCTGGCCCACATCCTTCTCTCTGGAAGATTTAATCTTGTTTAGCCTTGATCTGATATGAACGTATGGCTCATTGGTGATATCTCCTGCCAGGTAAGGAAACCTGAACAGACCACAGGTAAAGCTGATCTATATCCATATAGAGCTCAGTCACCCTGCAGATTGATCACCCTGTGCAGGTTTATGGGCTTATGGGGACATTTTACATACGTCTATCACTCTGTTTCATTCTGTATCGCAGCTGCCATTCCCTATGAAATCCCCAGGATGGTTTCATTTAGTGATGAAGTTGAGTACTAGTAAGAATAGATTCACCCAGGATAGCAACTCTAACCTAAGCCTTATACTTGTACCATGCTGAAGAACACCATGAAAGACATTGGGGAAGTGATGGACAGAATCCAAGCAGTTCATGTCCATACACAAATCACAAACAAATCTCAGTCTTAAGAAGCTTTTTATTCGCATCTCATTCTTCTTCACTTGTGGAGTCAGCATGTATTTTGCCTGGTAATAGAACTCACCCAATCACTGGAGATACTAATGTCACTATGAATCTTCCAAGATTAAAGACTCTAAGACTCTCCTTTAAAAAAAAAATAATAGCAAAAAAGAAAATTCAGGCACGCTTTAAGCTATGCTGATGAAGTTGTGATGTGGATGGAGCTATGGAGAGATTTGATTTGACAGTCATAGTGCTTTTGAAATCTATGGATCTACTTCAGTTATACCCTCCTGCTGATGAAAAATGAATGAAGCTGTAAAGCTGGGCATTTTGTGGAATTTAGCATAAAAGAGCATTAGCTCCTCTTTCCCTGGGATATCCCTTTATGCATCTCTTAATCTTCCTACAAATTCAGACTTTTTTGTTTCACTGTTTAGGCAAGTGTGGGTGCTATATTAAGTCTGTGACACAGATATAATAGTGGAGGGAAACTGAGCTGGATTTTAAATGTTTTCCTTCTATTTCTTTGATGAGATATTTTTTTCAGATTGGTTCTGTCTGTCCCTTAGATGTTAAAGATGCAAATTGTTTATTTTAATAGCTCCAGTCACCTGCACAAAATTCCCCATGTCTCTTAACCAACAAGCCAAATCCCATGGACTTCTACTGCAAAAGAAATAAAGCAAAGCCAAACCAAACCAAAACTTGTTAAACAAGTAAATGCATATGAACTTCCTCTGATAAACATTTGCAGTTACTTTTGGAATAGCCAGTTAATTACAAATGCTATAAGTGTACCACTGAAATTAAATAGTAGGAAGTGAACAACATGAAGCTAGCTATTAATCTCTGTGTATCCAAAGCTGTTGAGAGTAAAAAAAAAAAAAAAAAAAAAGAAAAAAAAAAAAAAAGTTTTGGGAAAGAAAAAATATGTCTTTGTTTTTGTTCCAGAGATGGATCAGGGCCTCCTTACTGTCTGAAGTCTCTGCTCTGCTTTACTTTCACCATCTGGTTCCAGAGAAGCCAAACCAAATCATTTACTGCATATCTTGCCTTGCCGTAATTTACATTTGGCATCAGGATGCAGCTGTACTGACTCTTCCCAAGTAAGTCAAGGTCATTTTCATCAGTCCATGTTTAAATAATCCTTGTGTTTTCACTTTCTCTTAGTACACATCCTACTAGACCATTAAACTATCGTCATGTTGGGTTTCTATGAAATTTGTCATTTTTCCTGAGGCTGGTGAAATGAATGATGATGACATCCTTCTTAACAAAAACATCTATCATTTAAAATCCCACATGTCCCCTGAGCCTTCAGAACTGTTAAAAGTCAATATAAGGCCTTTATCTTGACATCAGTCCGTGAAGACTGAAAGTAGTGTTTATGTGGAATCCAAAGGGACCCACCAGGTATGTGTTATTGGGGTTAAAATCTGAACTGTCAGAAGTCCAGTTCCACTAGTGACCAGACTTTACGGTAATCCACATCAATTCTGTGCAATTAGGGGAGATCAAATAAAAGTTTTTCTGTTTTCCTCTAGGAAAAAAATGCTTAGTGGGCAAGGAATCTGGGAAGTTTTGCTTAATGAAATTGAATTTTCTCTGTCTTAGAATTCTTGTCTATTTCTTACAATTGATGAAGTATTAAATACAAGACTCAATTTGTTTTCTATTTCTGTGATGGAATTCACCTAATTGAATAAGTAATAAACAAGTTTAAATCAGCCAATTCTTAACAAAAAAAAAAAAAAAGAAAAAAAAAAAAGACTCAGATGCCTGCAGCAGGTATAAGATAAACCAATGGTGGTGCAAACATTATATTTTGTAATATCCAGACACTAACCAAATCTGGGAGAAGTATGGGAGAAGACAGACTGGGAAAGGTTGAACTTGCTGTTATAGGCAGAGGTTTTTCAAACAACCCCAAACATTTTCCAGACTCATCAGAAGTTATCAGAAAGTTATTCCATTTTGTGTGTGTGTTGTTTTACCCTTTTGAAGTCATACTTTATGTTTCCTGATTGTTCCTACAGGGATAATGCAGGGCCCTTCCAGTGAGAGGTGACACTTTGGCAAGGATTCAGAGGATTGAAGATCATTCACTAATAAACTCTAATAATCAACAGCATTAAGAATTAGAATAAACACATTTAGCCTGTAGTACGCCTTGATCCAAAGGATATACTTACCCATCCTTCATGTCAGTCAGGGTGTCAGGTCATTTCACAGGTGGTAAGGCTTTGACAAGCGTTAAGTACCACTCAGGAAGCACTAAGATGCTGTTTTTCTACAACAGACTTCCTTAGTCTTAGATCTTAGTAACAGAAAGGAATCCTAGGAAATCATAGGGCAGTCCAAATAAGAAAAAGAAAAAAAAATATATCTCTGCAGGAGACTTGCAGAAAACCATCACAACTAGCATTGGGAATTCATGGTAATGTAAATATCAATTTGCATGATTAAATTTAAAAACTCACAGCTGTTTGGTTCAGTATAGCTTATACAGTTACATTTTGTGTGTGTGTTCGTGTGTGTGTGTGTGTGTGTCTTCTGAGTATATTAGCCAATTTCAGCTAAATCAGATGAAGGGGCCCAGGATTGTAGGACTTGGGATAATTCAATTCCCATGAGGTTTTTGGAACACAACAACTACAGATTGTGCCAAAGTGAAAACTAAGCACTCTGAGAAATTGTATTTGTTCCTTGGTTGTGCATCACTTACAGGATATTCTCAAAAGAAATGAGGAGACCACAGGAAATGCTTTTAAGCTGATATGCCGGAGGCTTAGAGCTGTGTTAGCTTTCTGATATGGGCAAAAGTCGCTTTAGAGTGCTTTGATGGTGTAGCAATGCTACTTATAAGGTGATTTAATCCAAACTTTTCTGTATTGTCTACATTCTTCCTGGTAAAATATCACAACCATGGAGATATCACAAAAAAAAAAAAATCATAAAACAGGAGAGCGGTCTCCACTGGAGACATGTACGTAACATTAGAAACTAAGTCCAGGTAGAGGAAAAACCACTACAAAACACTGAAATGAAGTGGAGCACAGCCTTAGCATGGTGAGTCATATCCTCGGTCCTTAAACTGCGGACAGGGAGGTGGGTTGGTCAGTGAGCAGCTACAGCCTTTCCGCAATTGTTCTTATTTATATAATCTGTCCATGTAGGAGCTCAGTCGTAGTTGAAGATCCTTTGAATCTGTACTGTGCAAAACTGAAAAAAACACCTGATTCCACCTCATGAAGGTAAGTACATTCTGCTGTTCATTTATTTAATTATTTTATTTTCATTGCACATGTCGCTGTTTCTTCATCCTTTAGTCTACTGCCCCCAGGGAGAAAAAGGAAAATATTTAATATCTCATCTTAGGCAAGAGAGAATAATTCAGAGATATTTTCACCTCAGTACAAGCCATTAGAGTTGGTTCTTTCTAGGTAAATAGTATCAGATCCTTCAGGGTATGGGGAAAAACACAGAGAGATTTCAACCGTTGATTGAAAATTGAGCTAAGAACTCCTTTTCCAGCATGGGTGGATTTCAAAGGAGCCAAGGGCTTAAAGACAAACCAGAGTGAAGCCTCGGGAGCTCATCTGGTCTCCCTGAGGGTAAGAAGCAGAAATAAGGGAAGTGCTGGGGTTGAGCTTTCTGGTGACTCTCCCAGAGGCTGCAAAACTCTGTTCTCCAGAAATGGGCGAGCAAGCCAGGTGCTGAAATTGCAGCAAACCTGCAATAGTGGCTGCATGCTGAAGTTTTCTCATAGTGAATGATGCCTTTTACTTTAGGAAGGCTGTAGAGTGGAACTGAGAGTTGGCTTGACCCTCTACTACAACTGCAGACTAAGGCTAGAGACATAAAGGGACTAGACAGCAGAAGGACATGAGGTAGCAAAATTTCCTAGTTTCTCCTACTTCGTGACAAAAGAACTGACTGAGAAAAACTTTGTCGTGCTGGGAAGGGCCTGATTTGTTCTTTCAGACCTTTCTCATAATTAGCTCAGTTGTCTGCCAGAACCTGGAAAGCTGCTGCTGAAAATGTTATATTCCTTATGTTCTTCATTACAAGAAACCACAAGTGATGGCAAATCCAACTATTGGCCAGCCTTTTATCATTATGCAGCATTATGAAAATATTTTCTCCATTTGGATAGCCCAATGGTGCCATTGATTGCATTGTTCTCTAGCAGTTGGTGCCAGACTTATGATCCTTTAAGCCACATGAAGATTATCTTGGTTTCCTTTCATCTGCGTAATTTGTTTTTTGCCACTCACTGCAAGAACACATTTGGGACTACCTGTCTTTCTACCTTTGAGTATTGACTTTTTTTTTTTTTTTTTTTTTTTTTTTTGTGAAGCTTATGATGTGTTCAAACTGATTTAAATCATAACTGTTGTGCCTGATAGGACAAGGGTAGGAGCGATGCTGTCCCTATTTGCCTGATGGGTAGGTGGCCACATTGCGAGTGCTGCAGTGCGTTGCAGAGAGGTCCAAATAACTAATCACATGTATTCCCTGATTGAGTGCATTGTATTTAATACTATGTACGAACAGGAATTGTCAAGACCTATGGCAAGTTAAAAAATGTTAATAACAGACAGCCAGTGAGACAGACAACCCGAGAGGGGATCAGGTCTGACCTAATTTAAAGAGACAAGCTGTTGAATATTTTAGACCCTGTTCTGGTTTTGCAAACCAAACAACAACAAAAACACCTTTGCATAAGTATGAGAAGGCTTTACTTTGCAACCTTTGTGCAGCTTTTCTGTGTGCATTGGGGTATGGACTTCATGCACAAAGGGCATTTAAATATTCAGCCACTGTGCTGAGCCATCTGGATCTCACAGTGGCTTGCAGTAGCCAGCCAACAAGAGAAGATCATTGCGTCATGAATGGAGAGGAAAAAGGAGCTAATGAACATCTAAGGTTTTTAGAACTCTTAATACTCAGTATATTTTCACATCCAGTACATGGGAAAATTATAGAGATGTGCTTTCGGAGGTATTCTCACATCATGATGACATTGTCCTAAGCTGGTGGCCACATCAGGCCCCACAATGAGGTATTTCCTCCATTTCCTTGGAGTTGGAAAGTCTGCAGACTCCTGGTGATGCGTGTTCATTGGTCTAGCAGCAGAATTGCCTGCAACAATGCTGGGGTCAATAGTGGCTCAGCAGGGACACAGGCACACCATTCCCCTGGAGCCATTTGCTTGGAGCAGGTAGTGGGGAGAGAAGTGGGCTTTTTGCTGTTCGCTGCTGCTCTACTGTGCAGCCTGCCTCAGAGGACCAGACTTCCCCAGCATAAAATTTATCCAGTATTAAGAACCTAGGAGACTTGGTGTGATGCATCTTGCATTTTCTGGCAGAATATTATGAGTAAAAATAATTAAACTGTATTTTGTGGCACACCGATGTAACAATGCGATGGCAGATCTGCGACAATATGATGACTCATTTAGTTTGAAACTTTGAGTCTTCTTACAGCGTTATGTGTAAGAAACCAGCAATGGCTGGAATCATCTCGTAATGGTAACACAAGTGTTTCCTTAGGGCCTTCTTGTGTCTACTGGACTTGATCTCTTTTGGGGTTGTCTATGTCTTTAGGGCTTTGGAAAACTTCTGGCAACTTTCTTTTCTGTGGTGGTTAAGCAGATGCATTTATTGCCAGAGGGCAATAAAATTAAAGAAGTCAATAGCAAATAAAAGCAGTCGCTTATCTTCTTTGGCATCTACAAAGAGACTAAAACTGAAATGGACTTTGTGCAGACATAAAATGCAGTTTGTGTGATAAAACTCCTTGTTGTTCCCAAATCAACCTATCATCTCTTCCTAGATGGAAAAGAAAGAATCTAGATTACACTTGATTATGTGGTATAATTATACCAGATTACAACTGGGTAACCCAGTTTAGAAGATGGTTAAACACTCAAGCACTTAAAAAAAAAAAATATCCAAGGATTTAAAACCTGTGTTTACAGTTAGGTATGTTGCAAATTTGTTAGGATTTGGGAGTTCCCTTTTTCTAGCTGCTGGGTGCTGAAAACTTCTGAATATCTGGCAATGGCAAATAGTGAATAAGACAATTTTCTTGAACTGGTGCCTGAAACTGCTAAGTCTGTGAGCACTCCCAGGAAACACATCCAAGGATTTATTTGAGAATCAGCACATCATGAGACCCTCTGGGAACCTTCCTTCAGTCCTTCATAGATTGTGAGGCTCCAGCCAACTGGATATAAGTCATTAAAGCTCCTTATTCTATCCATTAGTACATTCATTAATATTTCTCAGTAACTTGGGACACAACATTTCCCATGCCAAGCTTAGGAAAGTTTTCTCTTCCGCCTAATTTTGACCTAGAGACAGTTATAATGACCAAAAGCTCACCACTGAGTGGAGGAAAAACTTTTCATGAGATCTGTTTGCAGAATCTGTCATCATGTGCAAAATGGTAGAGGGCTTTCATTTTAGAGATTAAAGTCTTCCACAGAGTTGTTGACTGCAAGGGTATTTAACTTGTCATTGGGCATAGTATTCCTGTCTGAAGCTCATTGATTTATTAGCAGTAAAGCAATGAATTTTTCACAATAGGCCTCAAAAAGGAAAACAAAGAAACGCAAAGAAAGACTCCTTCTGGGACCTAAGGAACTGGATAAACATGGTGTTAAATTGTCCATGTACTCCAGAGATGGGTACCAATAGAAGACAGCCAACTTAAGCACAAATAATTGCTTTTGGGTAGAAAAACACAATCCAAGTTTTCTTCCATATGTTTGTACACACACAGTCATAGATATATTCTTATATAAATATAGATTATATATGCATGTATATATATATTAAAATATAAAATATATATGTATATACAACCATATATTTTAACAGTAACATCTGGGACATCAGCAGGAATCTGCAGACTTGCATTTGCAGGGGAACCTGAGGGGAAAAACCCTAGCTATTTGATTCCACCAAGAAAAACCACTTCAGTGCTAAACCCAGCAGGTCATCTAAAATGGTGACATTATTGCTGTTCTTAAAGCAAACAATAAGCAGTGGCTTCTCATCACTTACCATGCTGTAATTTAGCCTTGAGGTCAGAGGTTAAGCATTTTCTTTTTGCTCTTGGACACATGTGAGAAAATGCATTAAGTGGATTTTTATTTTGTTTTATTTTTTTAATAAAAACCTTTCATTCCTAAGAGGAGTTTATGGAAGAAGCAAACTAGGGGCAGCAGGAAGAGACTCAGAGCCCTGCAGGGTGTACACTGTGCTGCCAAAGTCAATATTGCCTTTCTGTACACAAAACAAGGAACCCTCAGGCTCCAAAAACAAGTACAAGAACTCACTTTCTGAAGGATTCTGCTTTAGCTTTCCATCTGGGATATAGTGTTTTGATTCTTGCATCAGTAGCACTACTGGAATTTGACATTCTCTTCTATCAAATTGGGTATTTGTGGCATTTCTCCACTGATCAGAGGTTAACTTCTTGTCCTCTAGTTCTCTTGTATTGACTCTCATTGAAAGCTCAGTAGGACTCTTGTTGAAATCTGTCTAGACTGTGCAGGACTGCAGCAGTGGTGTAGTATTGCTGATGTCAAACCATCTAATTCAAGAAGACAGAGCAGCATGGCCAGAGGGGCTGAAGTAAGGATGGGATGGACAGTGGCCCATGGAAACAGTTGGGCAATGGAGCGTGTGCATTGAATCCCATACATTCTGAGCTTTGTTGTTCAGAGGACTCTTTTGGGACACCATGGGGCCCAGCTGCTGAAGGTGTGGGTTTGTGGGAGGATTGCTAAGCCTCTGGCACCTTGCCCAGCATGGGCTGCTCTTGAGGTTGTTTGGTACCTCCAGCTGAGCAACTGATGCCGCTGGCATTTAGATTGCAGCTAGATTTCCTCCTATGCACAGCAGCATTGATAATGATGAGCAGAAGCTCCTCTTCTTGCCATTTACCTGCCTGCTGCATCCTCCCACAGTCTTCAGCCCTGGGAAGTGGGCTCTTACCAAGTGGATTTGATCCGAGCATGGTGCAAATGGTGTCTGTCAGAGAGGCCTGTGAAGTGCTGCCAAGCCAGGACAGGGACTCTCTTGTCCTTCCATGCTGAATTCACTCATGCATTCAACGTGGCTCCTGGTACAAAGAAAACTCAGAGGACTAAAACACACGTCTCTTCTGCCTGTGTCTCCTTCCTTCTCACAGTCCTTCTCCAACATTGTATGTACCTTTCTTCCTCTGCCTCAGCTCAGAACTCCTTGTTCTTCCAGGGCTTCTGCATAGCTGAGGACTTCAAAGAGTCTGCTTAATTTGTGTTTGCACTTCTAAGTACTGAATGAAGGTGTGAGGCAGAGGCAGGTTCTTTCGGAGTATTTGTGTATAAACATGAAAGTTACAACCTTTCTGCTCCTTGCTCCTTTCATCTTTTCAGGCTCAGAGATAAAAATGCAGTTGCGTTTTTGAACTTTACAGAAAGTTTTATTAAAAGAATGACTCAGACTCAGAAGTTCTTCTGCTGAGTTCCTTTTCTCTTTTTCCATTCCTTTCCTTTTTTTTTTTTCCTTCTTTTTTTCTTTATTTTTCTTTATATATATATTTTTTTCTTCTGCTTCCATTGTTGCTTTCTCCTATTTACTGCTTTACAGTCCAACACTAGTTTCAGGTTATTTTGGTGGACATCGTGTTGCACTGTTGTTTTGCAGCACATCAGGGATATATAGTTGGGGGCCTCCTTCATTAAAGACCCCAAATCTGTATAATGCATAGCTTGTGCCACCTTTGATATGGGTGAAAATGTGTGAAAAATTGAGGTTTTTAACATCATGTTGCCAGCTTGCCTCCAGACTGCCATGGGGAGAAGTAGTAAGGATGTCTCTCCATTGACAAAAAGAGAAAGCATAGATGATTAACTTCAAGACATAATTTTCAGATTTTTTTCCCATATTTCTTGGAGTAGTCAAGTTCAAGAAATCTTTCAACAGGAAGGTGGAAATTGGAGCAGGAGTGAAAATGATGTATCTGTATATGAAGAGAGGTGACTTTGAATGTTCTCACATTATCCAGAAACACAGAAATAACTTCTCTCTCAGGTTCCCAACACATTCCCAGCTTCTCTTTGTAATTCTTCAAGTAGCTCAGTCTATCTACACCAGGTTTCATTTCTTATATAGATATCAACTGTAAAGTAACATTGACAGGTAAAACAGAAACAACAATTTCAAATGTCAGTACTTATACGTCTAGATTACAGTGCCTGATAACTCTAACAAAGATGTTAATGCTAAAACTAGAGCTAGGATCAAGGATTCCTGAGTTCTTGTGGGCTTTACCCACTAAATCACTGATGTAGAGCAATGGTAGATGTGCAGGCCAGTGACATGTAATACTTATTTTGCTGAACCTTCCATTCATCTCGATTTTCTTTTAATCTGCCAACCAGAATTTAAGCATAGAGCATCCCAGTTGCAAATGTCTGTCTGCTCTTTGAGAAAAGAGGTAATTAACAGACATCAGGATATCCATGAGCCAATTACTCTAGTGACTGCTAGAATGAACCCCATATGCAGATGTACATGTATTCTCTAGGAAGCTTACATTATTTGCTTGACTTGAGTTTGGTGTCAGCTGGATTCTGATAATTTAACTAATAATGACTTGTACTGGTGCAGCTATTTGTCTTCCAGTACTCATTCTTTATAATGTAGTGACAAAAATATGCTTCTTCAAAGATTATACAGCACTTAGGTCCTTCAAGTATACTTTTATTTATTTATTTGTACAGTTTGATGCTGAGAGCCCTAGCTATAATGTAAAGTTTCTGTGTTTGAAACAAAGCTTGCTGAACTCCATTACAATGACTTCATTGGTTGACTTCAAGCATTTTGTTTGTATGTGGAGAAAAGACCAAAACAAACAAACAAAAAACCCAACTAATAGTCTGCAAAGTGAATAGCTCTTTTTTGTTATTGCCAACATGACGTTCACCCTCAGCCATCTCTAGTTTCCTGAGACTTAGATACTGTCCACGCTTGATTAGACTGAGCCAAGGATGTAGGGTATCAGGTGGAATTTGCAGCACTTTCATTTTAATTAATGTTTTAATGAGGATTTTCATTCTTCAGGTTTTACCCACTGCCTTGGCACAAAAGTGCAATGCAAGCTTTCTTTTGAAGTCCACTAGGATTTCCTTAAATTTATGATCAGATAGTTGCAAGCAATGAAATTATCATCTCCCATGTGAGAGGAGACAGCATCCTGCACAGACCATTTCCAGCAAAGGTTGTTTAAGACAAACCTTTTTATTTTGCAGTGCAAGATGCTGGAAGCACAGTAGCTTTGAATTTCTTCAGTTCAGCTAAAGGTAGGTAAGCTCTTTAAATATGTATTTAAAGATAAATTCATAAATTCAACATACATTAATATAAAAAATGCTTGTTGGTTACTTGAGACCTCTGACCCTACCTTTGCTAACCAGTGATACAGAACCCTTAGAAATCGGAGTTTGTTGGTGAAAGTAATGCTCTTCAGATGTTTCTTCCCATTCATTTTTCTGAATTCCTCATGTTGCACTTTGCTGAAAACCTTCTCTGTGGTCTCTGGGGTTTGAGGCAGGCAGGATCTGTAAGCCTGTAAACCAGTGTGATGTTCAGCTGAGATACTCCCATCCCTCACGAAGTCCACCTCTTCCCTGACCTCAGTCAGCATATGGACAGCAGCCACCCACACGTGGCACATTAGAGGATTAAGACCTTAATGACATTTTTTAAATGCTACTATTAAGAGGGGACTTCCATCCTGTAGAACACTTAAAAAATAACATTTGTAAAAATGCTTCCTGAGCAGCATATTCCCTTTAACATTATCTCATCTATTTGTATGCTAATAAGAATTCTTTTCTTAGTCTTTGCTTGAACAGTTCAACACTGAATTTATGATTCCACGCTTTGTGCTGTCAAGATTTTACTTAAATTTAAAAAAAATAGTATCTCAATAATTAATTCTAGATAAATTATTGACAAAACAGCAGCAGAGGCAAAGCAGATGCAAAGGAAGAGTGCTTTATATCTAAGAGAGGCTTTTCAAGCATATACATTTGCAATATCATATATATACACTTTTAATATTCACTTTTCTGAAATAAATCCATTGTTATCTAGCATTTGTTGCTTCATGTGATACAACAAACTACTATGAAAAATTAGCATTTTGTCTCAAAATATATCCTTAACTAATATACACATCTGTTAATAATACCTCCCAAGAGTAAAATATACCAATGTATCCAGACTATACTTCTGTGAAAAAGAGTCCTGCATATTTAGGAAGCATAGCTTTACTAACAGAGAAACTGTCAAGTCAGCTACAGACTCTGAAATTTTCTGCTTGTTTAAAAGTGCTCATAATCTGAGAATGTTCAAATACTGTTAGTAAGAGCAATGGAGATAATTAGCTATACAGTTAATTCAAGAATGTTGCTGAAACTTCAGTGCCAGCTGAAAGAATCTTCAACCATAGTTTTCAGTCCCTTTTCTGAGCTCACTGAGTTCCCGTGCATCTCTAAACCTCAGCATCTGGATACAGTCTTAGACTGAAGTAATGCAAGGTATGCTGAATCCTGGTGAACCACAGATGCAAGGAATGGCTCAGGATGGAAGGGACCTGGGGAGGTCATTCAGTCCATCCTCCTACCCAAAACAGGATCAACACCAAATGCAGGTCAAGTTGCTCAGGGCTTGGGCTGAGGGTGGACAGTCCACAGACTCACTGGTTCCTTATTTCCATGTTAAACCTCTCTCCTGGTGATGATTTTTTTTTTCTCATGTCTTTGTGATTGCTGTTCCGCATCCTTTCATTATGTTCCTACAGGAGGAGCTTGGCTCCTTTTCCATAATCTCCTTTCAGGCAGTGGAAGACAACAAACACCTCTTTAGCTTTCTCACCCCCCAGTTTGAACTTCCCCAGTGCTTTCAGCATCTCTGCATGCAGCATGTGCTTCAGCACCCAATCATGCTGATGGCCTTTGGCTGAGTTCTCCCTGGGATGTCAGCAAATCATGTTGCATCTTGTTGGTGCCATCAGCTATGAGTGTGGACATTTACTTTGGCCCAGGTAACACACACACGGGTTTGGTAATCTTTGATAACCTGTGATATGTTTGAGCTCTGAGCAATGTTGGCCAGATCCAGAAACATGCATCATTTTTTTTTCCAGATCTCCAAATAAGTCTACATCAATATAAGCTGTTCTCTGCTCTTTCACATCTCTTCAGAAAAATGGCTTTGAAGGGCTAAGTGTGGCAGACAGTCTTCCTCTTTAACATGACTGTAAAATATTTAAGAGTTTAGACCAAGGAAGTAATTTCAAGGCCTAGTTCAACATTACAACTCTCCTCTTGAAAAGTCAGTCTTCAAAGAACTGCTCCAAGGCCCAGGGATGCCAAAAAGAGTATTCCCATTGACTTTTGCCCGTTTTGCTTTCTCTTCTAAAAACAATCCAATTTTTAGCAAAGCTATCAGCTGCATTTGGCATAAAACATGGGCCAATTTCACATCTCAGATACCTCAAGGAGCCCGTTTTTTATGCTGTGCTTCATGAAAACAGAGGCTCAGCCATGGAGTCCTCTCTCCTTGAGGTGGCTGAGAAACTGACAGGATGGCAGGCCCAGAAATATATCACATAATATCAAGCACAGTCAAAGCCATTAGGAAGACAAATCCTGAATACTGTTTTGAGAGAAATTCAAAGCAAGACGCTACAGTAGCTAAGAATATTTGTTTGCAACACAAAATTATGATTGGATGCACATTAATTTTTCTTCACCAAAATGGAAGCTTTTATATAAAAAGTATTCATTAAAGTATTTGAATCTTCAAAACATGCCGGTCATTCTATCTATAAGAAGGTGAAAAACAGCAAAATACTCTTATGACTATTTCCTTACTGAAAAAAATCAATGAAATTGAAACTACCTCAGTATGCGTGTATTGACTTTTATTCCTTACACTGATTTAACTGCAAAGGCCTGTTAAAATAGAGATCAAAGTATCTACCAAGGAGTTCACTTAGCTCTGTAAAAGTATAGAGTACTTAGAATAGAATATAAGAAAATGATAGAAAATACAGGTTTACGATGTAATTTGTGGTGGAAGTGTAATGGGGGCTCATTGTACTAAATACTGCTGAAGAGAAAACATCTTGGACTTTGGAGAGAGAACAGGATGAAAGACAAAGTTTTATTGCACTTTTGCCCAAATAGAAGGGAATAACTGAGTCATGCCAGAAATGTGAATTGGTACTGACTATAAAAGCCAGATCTGAGTCCTAATCTGATGTCTTCATGCTAAAGGAGTCTTTCTTTGTGCTACACAGAGAGAGGGGAATAAGCTATATTCCAAATAACCTCTGGACTATGTACTTGAATTAAAGAACATAAAGGAGCGAGCAGCGCCATGTAAGCAGCTGTGGACTGGCATGAAGATAGATGGTGTCTGGGACGAGACGGGACGAAAAGAAAAGAAGCAAAAGGTTTTTTCCATTGCGGTGAGTCATGTAAAGCAGGGAAACGCACATACGCTGAAGATTTTTTTCTTTGTTTTTCAACAGCCACAAAGAAGCCGTCTCAGCAGCTGCACATTTAAAGTAACCAAGGCTCCTACTGTGCACAGGGAGTAATTGTTTCTTGCCTGCAGAAGGCAATGCACACACGTGCATGCACACACGCATAAACACACAGACTTAAAAACGGTTTAAAAATGTCATATTTGACTTCCTGGCCAGTTTCACAATTCTCTTCAAAAATAGCTCTCATGGCTGCAGGCTGGCAGAGCTGCTTCTGCCCTGGTTTAAACGGCAAAACTCAATTAGAGTTTGAATCTGTTGCACTGAAATGGAATTGTCTCTTGCAGGCAGAGCTCTGTCATGGACGTGGCGTCGGGAACTGTGGAGGCCATGCCTGTGGGGAGGGTAGGTTGTGGGGTCTCAGTTCCTTGGGACAGGGATTTCCTATCTGCTGTTGCTCTGGAAAGGGAGCTCCACTGCTGTTCTCCATGCATGTGCAAGGACCTGCTGCTTCTTGCAGGCTTTTGCTGTCCAAACGCCTCCATGCCTAAGGACACCAGCTGGGCCCAGGGGCAGCAATGGCTGTGCACTCGGCTATGTTCACAAGGACAATCTCCTTTTGCTCTGCCCACTGGGCTTTGAGCAAACCTACTCCATCCCCCAGGCTCTTTCCCTCAGGTTTAAGGATATTGCTTGTGCTCCTGCAGTCTGGAAATATTTGTGAGAATCTTGGTTGGGCTGGAGCTTAGACAAGGACAAAATGTTTGCCTTTTTCTTGGCAGGTTAGCCATAGGAGGCTCCCCAGTCCCTCCCTGTATCCCACTGCAGTCCCATATCTCCCCTTGCTGTCCTACAGCAGGCTGTTTCCAGACAGTTCAATGCTGCCTCTGCTCCTGATAGCCCTGAGCTGGCCTCAGCATTTTTCTCATCACCGTGCACCGAGATGTATGCAGAAATCACTGACTGCCCCCCTGCCTCACTTATTTGGGGTCTCAGTCTGAGCCTTGGTTTCCATTTGCTCCGTAACTCATCGGTGTTAAGCTGCTCCTCATAAATAGCGTCCAGCATGTCTTCTGTCATCTGTAGCTCTTATTTGTGTGCAAGAGGGAGAAAACAGGTCTAATTTACATCAGTGCAGCTGGCTTCTCTGATCTGCCACCTGGAGACTTGGCTGACTGGGAATGTGTCTGCAGAGGGGCCAGACCTTTGTTTCCTCCAGCTGCATCAGTCTCTGCACTGGTCACCTTCTGGCAGAGGGCAAACATACCCCTTGACCTCAACCCTCAGGGACCTGCTGGGCAGTTTTAGCGGATGCTGTAGACTGCAAGAAGGATGAACACATCCTAGCAGTGCAGCAGGTTCCAGTGACCCTCTTGCCAGAAGTGCAGTGCATAAGTTGAAGTGTATTTACAGAGGCATGCCCTGCCCTGTGGTTACAGTCTGTCTGTCCTTTGAGGATGTTAGGGCTTTAACTCTCCTCGCTGCAGGCTCATGCTGCTCTTGTGTGACTGGCCAGATGTACATGCATGGTCTGAGTCAAGGTGCTGTTGTATGCTGCTTGGGTTGCTCAGTTATCAACATGGGACGGTTAAAAGTCTTACACTGGGGCAGGCCAAGAGATTTTGACAGACTATGACAGTTAATGCAATGATGCTCTCTAACCTGAACTCCAAGGAGGTGGTCCAGGGACTTTTGGCTTTTACTTGGGGTGTTTTATTTATATTTTTTATTTATTATTATTTTTTTTCAGGTTGGTATTTTATTTGGCACCAAAGAAAAGAGCAGTCAGTAAAGGAAAGAGTTTTGAAAAAATGCTTTATATGTGCGAGACCGATTAGCAAGGCAAGAGACATGGCTGTGCAGCAGGTTTTCTGAGGAGAGGATTCACATCAAAACTATTGGGTGTCTGTGACACTTTCGAAGGTACAGGGAAAAAACCATCAACAACAGAACTGTGATGCTGTCAGCAGCTGCCTGACGTACCTGGGGCTGTGTACGTCCCTTGGTGAACGTCAGAGCTCCTCAGTGAGGGGGGAAGATCATTCTCACTGGAACAAACCCCACTGAGACGAGATTTTCCCTGGACTACTTTTTTTTTTTTCTTTTCTTTTCTTTCCTAGAAATAAAATCACTTCAAGTGCAATACACCAGCGGTCAATGTGGAAATGAGCAAACTCACCACTGTGCTGTCCCAGGCTGGGCAGAGAGAAATGGGCAATTTTTTTTTTTTTCCCATGCAGAATTCAGTGCACATCTTCGCTGGAAGTGCCCTGCAGCCTCCCTGCTGCTGTCTGACCTTCCAGCCAGGTTACCTCTGCCAGAAATTAACCCGAACCTCTAGGTATGGCAAGATCTCCTGAAGGCCCTGAAGGAGTCAGATGGGATGGATGAACCCAGTGTGGTATTTTCTCTCTTTGTATACTCTTGAAACCCCAAAACTGGTTACAGGAAGGACAGTAGACTGGCCAGGAGCACAAAAAATGAGACAAGGCCCTCACCAATGTTCAGTCCTACATGGCAGATATGCTGAGTTGCTTGTCCAGCCCCTTTCAGGGATATTCCCAGATCCCAGATGCAGCGTCCCTCCTTGGCCAAGGCAGGGCATGAATGATTATAGCAAAAAGGCAAAAATCCCTGAGAACCAAGGTGTCCAGAAAGATCTCAGAAAAATCAGCTGAGCTATAGTGGCAGAAGCATGAAGATGAAGGCCCTGCCCTCTTCCTGCTTGGGCTGTGGCTCATGCAGCAAGAGTAGTGGTTGCAGCACGGGGGAGAAACCCCAGGGTGTGACAGGGTGGGGGCAGTGGTGGGAATGGGGACAAGGATCAGGCCCAGGAGGGACTGTTCCTGGTCATGAACTGCAGATGCCAGCCATGTAGTGGGCTCTGCCCGCAGCCAAAGCTTTAATGGTCTCAGGAGAGGAGGAGCTAAAATGAAACCTTTGTCTGCTCTGAGGTTCTTTAGAAAAATGCAAACAACTTGAAAACCAGGGCAAACACTTAATATATGGCATGTTTCTCTGTCTGTGAAGCATATCATCCCCTGGGCAGGTCTGCTGCCTGTTTTACTGCCCCATACCAACTCATTTTTCCAGCTAATGCTGTGAGGGGACATCCTGGGTCCCAAACCAAGCCTCATGGAGAGGTGGAGGCAGCTGGGGATGGGAGATTTCAGGGAGGAGGGGTGCCACCAGCAAGCAGCCAGCAGTGGTGGCTGGTTCAGAAGGACCAGGTCAGGAGAAATCCATGGCTGAGAGGGCTGGTGTGTGGTGGGGCTGCCTGAGTGCAGCCACAGAGCCCTCTTGTGTTGTCTACTGGGCTGCAGACCAGCCAGAAGAGCAGTCTTTTATTTTCACAGCACCAAGGAGGGTAAAAAATTATTGGCTTAGCTTTCATTTCAGTTTTCTCTTTTCCCGTGAAGTTTTCAGCCTGTGAGTGTATTTAGAGGGCAAGAATGGCAGGAATGAAGCGATCCAAATTCCTCTCGTTTGTGGGAGTGGGGAATGTGCTCTACCCATCTTCCAAAGACCTGCACACCAGGAGGAGGGATTTGCACTGGAGCTGTTCCCATGGTGTTACCTGTTATTAATTGGTTGATTTCCCAGAAAATATTTTGGCTTCTTGCCAGAAACCCAAGCTTCAGTAACTTATTGCTTCACCCAAAAGAAATCTATAAAGAATTGGTTTTCTTACAAAAATCTTGTTCATATTTTTCCTGTGGAAAAAAAACACTTTTTTTTTTTTTTTTTTTTTTCTAAAAGGAAAGGGAAAAAAAATCACCCTTTGGCTGACCTGCCAAATCTCTGAAGACTAAAAGTTCAGGCAGCCTTTCTCTGGGCAACATGAGACCCACAACAGCCTGTTCCACCCAACATTTTGTATTCTGACCTTCACGATCTTTGCTACAAAAGGAAAAATTGTTAGTGGAGAAGAGGAAAAGCAGAGAAGGTTTTACCAGCCACCTTTTTCTTTTATAAAGCAGGAGTTATCTTTAATCCCTTCTGTAGTGCTCTAAGCTTTTCCCCTGTTCCTGCAGAACACCGGAGTATCTGCCTAAGTTTAAGGCTGCAAATAACCCCCCTCACTGCATTATCCCTTTAAGGGACTGCATTATTCCCTTTAAGGGAAGCCACCTTAGACACCAGGGCTTTTTGTAGTGAAGTTCCAGCGAGTCTTGCTCCAGCGAAGTCCCCAGGCATACAATGCTATCTTCTCCTGACATTCATCAACCATTGTATAAGTCTCCAGGAATCACAACCAGCTTAAAGATCAGAGGATTTTTCTTTACAATGGTACAGGTATGCTTCTGTCTCTCTCTCCTTTTTTTTTTTTTTTTTAATGGTTTCAAAAAGCATAAAGCCAGAAAGGAGTATTAGATCATTTTAATTTGCTTGCTGATGGTTTTGTGTAGTATTCTATTATCTAGGCAGTAATCTCCAAGCAGATACCACCAGCAAAGAAAAAAGATGATATCAAAGCTAAGAATGCTTTAAAACTACTGCGGGGGAAAAAAATGGGTAGAAAATACTTATGAAAAATGTCCTGTGCTGCAGAAAAAGGTAAGTGTTGTTCTTCCTTTTGTCTACACAAAATTCCAATTAATCTGAAGAAGGATAAAATTCTTTCCTGCATTCAGGTCCAGTGGTCTCCAAGACCCTGAGAATACAAATAGGGATCATATGACTCAGTCATCCAACTACAGTGCAAGGGAGGTCTCATTTCAGTCACGTCCATAAACGTGAGCTGTGTGTCAGAATCTGTTCTTTTCCTGTTTGTAGTCTGTTGAAGAGACTCTTCCAGTCTGTGTAATATGTGCACGAAGTTAGGAGGAGTTTATGAGAGGTTAGGAGGCTGGTATGTGTTTTGGAACTTCCTATCCACTGAACAAGCTTTTTCTAATAATTCAAGATCTTGTCAAATGAATTAAAATGATTCTGATTGTGATGCTATGTATGTGTCAGCTTCTATTTGAATAATGTATTCTGTATTTTGGCTGCTTAGGACTGGATTTTTAATACTTTTTTTTTTTTTTTTTTTTTTTTTTTTTTTTTTTTACACGCTGCTGACAGCATGATTCTATTTGATCTGTGTTGGCATAGAAATGTAAGAATGAGGATCTGTTTTAGCAGTCCTTTTAGTTTATACTGTTGTCACTTTTAACCTGAGCTTTTGCATTAGCACCCTACCAAAATATTTGGATTGGAATTATTTTATTTTATTTTAAAGATAATTCCTTCAAAATCTAAGTTAATTCATGAAAATATTTTTACTCATGACAAATTCGGGAAATACTGCCTGACCAAATTCTGGGGTCTCTTTTGCTGAACAAAACTCTAGGGTCTCTTTCTTCCCTGTCTTCAGAATGTGTGCTCATAAAAGGCTGGCAAGCTTACAGCTTTGAAAAACAATCAAAGTAGCTATGTGTTACAGCATGACCTTTTGGTGTTGCATTGTTGTGCAAAGGCAAACAAAGTGCTGCCCAGAGCATTCCCTGGTTTAGCTCTGTTTGTGCCTTTTGGTAAGAGACAGATCCTTAGTCTGGCCCACAGTAGCTACAGTTAATATCTCATCTGTTTACTGATTACCTCTCTCATTGTCTTCTTGCAAAGCCACCCCTTCTACTGACAGTAATTGAATTGGCTGTCTGTATTAGGTTCTTAGATTCACCATATGCTCTCAGTCTAATATTATTTATTTGAGATTAATGGAAACAACACCAAGAAAGAGCAAATGCAAAGCTTACAGGAGAGGTCACAGAACATCTTGTCATGCCAGATGGTGTTGTAGCTATCCTGAAAGCTATCAGGTGGGTATTTCAGACACATATTCTTTACCTTTTGAATTTGAGATAAACTTAAGGAACATTCAGAAAAAGAGAGACTTGTCATTTAAATGGACAGGGAAATAATTTGAATTGCCTACATTATGATTTTCAGAGGAAAGGTAGATCTGAAAAGATGGCACAGATGTTTAGGATTCATGCCTGAACGTTAATTTTGTTTCTGTGATCTCAGTCAGCTTTGTCTTGGGTATGTTTTCAAGGATTACGTAAAAGAAGTGTTATTTGTAAACTCTCTCTGTGTTCCATGTTACCCTTACCAGAAGGTGTCTCACTTGCATGGTCATTGCAAAAAACTATGCTATGAGATATCTTTAGGTGAACTGCATACTATTAGTTTGCTTTGGAATGATGTATTGCAGCCCCTCAGCAGCGTGGGAAAGAGAATGTATTAACCTAAACTATCAGATGTGTGTGCAAGGCTACAATAAGCATGGCACCATCTCATAAATGTTAGTTAGCAGCAGAAATATTTTTCAACGTTATGTTGGAAGGATAGAAAGCCAGTAAAACTAAGGAAAAGGGAAAAGGAAAGACTTGTGATAAGGGAGAAGGTACTCAAGTACCACAATGATCAGCAGAGCACGAGGGGATGGAAGAAGGTGAGAGATGTTGCGTTAGACAGAGATGGGGAGTGCAGCCTGGGTGAGAGAGGAGATGCCTGGAGAGGGAGGAGATCTCTGATCAGAGCAGAAAGTGCAACTGGGAAAGAGTAACAGGCATCTCAGGCTCCCACTAAAAGGTCTGCTAGTGGTCACCTCCCTGTGTCACACTGGTCCTTTACCCTGCTGGATCCCATCTGCCTGAAATGTTCTCCCAGGGCTGAGCCTTGCCCTGCCAGGAGGCTCTGCAGCTCCAAATGTCTTTCAAATTAATTAACTCAGTCAAGAATGGGAGACATTAAGGAATGAGGGGAAGAGAGAAAAGCACAGCTAAGAAGTTGTTTTAATGAATGTGGCTTTCCTCGCAGAAGGATTGAAGACATGAAAGATGTTTTCAAGGAAGCAGGAGAGCTTGCTTAAGGAAGGGATTATTCAGAGCTTGAAAAGTGCTGATTACAAATTGCCTTGTGTATGCTTTAGGTTGTTAAATGTAAAGAGGTCTTAATAACTAAGCTAATAAACTCCTTAGTGTTCCACCTTGATATTTTTATTTATGTCTTCAGAAGTATGCTAGTTTGCTGCATAAATAACAAGGCATATTTCATCTTGGAGCAAGCAACAAACACACTCAGAGAGTTCTCCAATGTAGCAAGAAGGGAGGATTTTTCATTTATTTTATTGATATTTGGTATCTTTTGTGCTGCAAATGGTTCAGCAGTGAAGTGGATACAAGTTTTACCTGCACGAGGAGCTTTGTGGAATATTGGGCAGAGCTCTGCATCCAAGTGATACATGAAACTCACCACCAGCGAGGGGGTAGGATGTTTTTAAATATGGATGGTTTTCTTATGAATAATTTTCAAATGCTTTCAGATTTAGAACATTTTTTTTAAAGCCAGGTTAACACAATTCCCTAATTCCAAGTGAAAGTTCTTGCCATCTTCTGATTCAAAACCAGTTCAAGGACTGAGTTACAAATAAGATTTTTTCCCAGGAAGGTGAGAGCTTAAAGCAAACTCCCTTTGTTTGTTGGGCAGAACGATCTCTTGAAATAGCTGTTACCCAGTCATTCTTAATGTCTGTCCCCTGAGGCAGGCAAGGCCTGTTTTGACTGTACTTATTGATCTGTGTTATGAAAACAATTACAATAGCATTCATGAGCCTTGAAAACCATAGAGTAAAGATCGCATGCATATTTCACTTAAATCAATAAGTTTGGTGGGGGGTATAATATGCCTCTTGAAGCATAGCTTGAGGAGATTATCTTGCTTTGCTCTGCTTGAGGAGGCTCTGGTAATGTATTTAATAATGACAATGACAAAAATAAGGCTCAGCAAATTACCTGCTTCATGTGGTATTGCAAAACCTCTGCTCTGTGCTGCCCTGTGTGCTGGCCTCAGCTGGCCCCAAATCTCCTCCTGCCCCAAGCCTGTGGCAAGAGAAGGACCAAGTGCCCTCTCTGCCCTCTACTCTCCTCCTTTCTGCTGAGATGACAAATAATTCAGGCAGGAGCTAGCCCTGGCTGACTTTGCACAGCACCTGCTAGAAAGTAGGGTCTCATTTCAGCTGGGGATCTCAAGCCTTGTAGTAGCACAAATAATTTTATGTAATGATTTCATTTTATTTATGGTCCTAGGCTTTGCCCAGAGACTTGTGGTGGAACCATTAGGCATGTCTGGGATTGTTATGAACCTCTTCCCCCAAAAGTAATTTATCTGACTGAGGGTGGTGTGGTGCAATTGTACAGCAGCTTCTGACAATTATTCTAAGACAGCTCACCTCCTGCTTCTGTGAAAACCATCTCAAGTTGAATAAAAACTGTGTTGCTCTGAAAACAGCCACTGCCCCATCAGGCTGAAAGTGAAGGCTTGTTACCTGGATGCGCATGTTGTATACCCACCTCTTGTACTGACCTCCAGGGACTTTGCTATCTGCTGATGACATTTCCCACATTTTCAGATATTGACTGCATGTCATGTCAAAAATGAGAGATCCAGGGAATCAAAAAGCCTCAGGATGCCAGGAGCAGTGACAAAATTGAATGTATGTATGTTCATCTTAGCCTGTTCTGTTCCAGCTTTAAAACTAAGTTTCTCCCACCCTTTGGAAGTTCCTTGAGCCAGAAATATGGTGAATCATTTGGGTTTGGGTACAAGCTTCACTGAATGAACTGCATTGGGAAAGCATGGGCAGGTCTTACAGAGCCAGTGTGGCTGGCGAATAGATGAGTGGTTGTACTATGAGAGCTGTCTGGTTTCACTGAATTGCCTTTCTGAGAGAGGAAGATAGTCTCATTAGAGCAACCTTACCAATACCACCCAAGGCTGATGCAGTCTAAGCAACAGATTGAACTGACCAGAGAGATTGCTAGGTGCAGCTCTCACACAGAACAAGGTGGAGGAATGTGATCCTCTAACTGTCCAAGGAATAGTATTATTCCGAACTGCTGTGTGAATGAAACAGCAGGGGAGACAACTTTTGTCTTTCTAAAGGAATGCATGGGCCTCCAGGAATCATTTGAAGGGGATGTACTTTGAAAAATATTTTGCAGGTGAGCTGAGGAAAAGGCCAGCAGTGGGCTGACCGGCTGCTTTAAGCTCCGAGCTGTCTCATTGTAACTTCTTTCATACTTCGATTCTGAAAACATTTATGTGAAAATTCTAAAAGTCTTTGTTGCTGCCCTAACGTGAACCACCACACATGGCCTGTTTTCTGCCATCCAGGTGGTCTGCCCACAGGAAAGGACAGAGCTATCCCTGCCAGGGCCTAACCCAGCTGCTCTTCTCATATGGAGCTTTCAGCACCGCTGCACTGCTCTGTGGCCAAAGCCCATGCTGGCAGTGATCACTGAATATCACAAATTGAGAGATGTGTGATAGATATAGCAAAGTAGTGGACTTGGGGATGCAGCTTTGTGTACTGTCTCCTGGGTTTGCAGCCTGCCTGAACTTCAGGAGCATAAAGCAGAGACAATTTCTCTTCCCTGAGGTCTTGTAGGTTCCACAGCCAAACCAGTGATAGAGAAACTGAGATAATTTTAGCCCCTGAGAACGAATAACTGCAAATTCTTATTCTCTGCATATTCCTGTGAACACTAAACAGCCATCCTGCAGTACCTGGTTCCAGCCAGAAACCGTGAAGACAAGCATGATAATGGTCGGAAATGCATTTGTGGACAGGAGCCCAGTCACTAAATGAACTCCCACTGAAATGAGAGGTATTGAAGTTCTGTAACTTCAGTGAATTTTAAACCAGGCTCTTTCTGTGCATCCTCAAAATAAAAGCCTGTGGTGAGGAAGCAACTAATTTGCTGAAATATCCAGTGCTTGGCATATGACAGCCTCAGCAATGCAGAACTCTCCTTGCCTGATGTGCAGCAGGCATTCTTTTCTCCATTATGTGCCCATCAATGTGACCTGTCTGATCTGGTCAATACAACTGCTTTTGTCCTGCCAGAACATGTGAATACACGTGCTAAAAATGAAAATTTGGGCAGGACTCAAAAGTACATGAAAAAAATATTAATTTATGCTTAAGTCCTTTTAAATTTACTGAGCTTGAGGAATTTCTTGTATTCTCTTCCTTGCATACGAGACTGTTCCTATGAGGTGGCTACAGGGTTTTCATCCAGTTCTCAGCAAAGGGAAGTCAGGAGATGTGGTCAGTGCTGGCTGCTGTCTCCATCATTACCAAGAGAGAGGCTATGCGGTGTAGGGTTGTGTGGATAAGAACGAGAGAAACACTTTGAAGAATGTCCACAAAAGGACATTCATACTGGAAAATACTGAGAACATCCTTTCTCCCTTTGCACCAGCCCTACACTGAATGAATTTAATGCCCTGCAAAATGCCTATTTTGGGGGAGTGTGGGGTGTGGGTGGTGAGTTAATTTCATTCAAGAAGCAGGCAGTTAGTTGGTCCACAATCAGTCATGGCTGGGAATACCACAGTATCTCTCTTTCCACTCCTTCTCCTCATCCTGCCTGCTATTTTTAGTTTGTTAGTTTGTTATCAGATTTGTGAAACAGATTTCCAGGACCATGAAAAGCAGAAAAAAAAAAATTAAAAATTGTGATTAGAGGCTCAAAACTCAAAATCTTAAACTTGTTCAAGGAAGCAAGTCTGGGCAATTAGTGAGTGCCAGTGATCGTGATCTGGTCTTTTGAAATTAAGAGTTGTCTTAGAGGAAAAGACTCTGCTTTAAAGAAGGTAAAATGTACCACTGCAGAAACACTTCACACTGACAGGCATGAGCTCTGTGCAGATTGGTAAAGTCTGTCCCTGATGCTTTTCCTGAGCACAAGGTTTTGTTTTAATTAGTCCCTCCTAGTGCCACTCTGACAGAGTAAATTAGGTGCCACTAATAATATACCTAGTAAATGCAATCATTTTGCCTATCCACAAATTCTGCATGCTCATGCTGTGGTTGTTTTCCATGTCCCTTCACTGCACATAATTATATAATCATCTTGTGGAAATAAACATGAAATAGTTGCCGATCTTCAGCTGCTCCCATTTCTCAGCTGTTCCTCATGGGATGTGACAGGCCACCTAGACCACAGGACAGTAAGTTTACTCCTCAGCCACATGATAGAAATGTTAACTCTGGGGGTTAAGGAATAGCAATTAGTAATACAGTCTGTTTGGAGCAGATCTGTTTATTTAGTTGAGCTGATTATAAAGTGCAGGCAAATCTTTTCCTAGCCTCTGGGTTTCTTAAACTGTGATCTTCACCATGAATCCTCTGTACTGTGTACTCCCTTTCATCTGTTTGTGTGACCATCAGGTTCAGACTAGAGCCATCAAGTGAACCAAAGGTTTAGAGCTTGAGCTTGGTACAAGTCCTGAGGTAACACAACAGTGTAGGAATCAAGGGCATATTTTAAGATCAAAATGGAGCTTTAATATCTTCATAACATCAGCCACAGAATTTCTTCTGATTACATCTGTCTGAAGACCAGGAGCTCATGTCTTCATCAAAACAGAGCTTCTAGATCTACTGGCTTAACCAAAAGACATCAAGAGATAGACCACCAATTCTCTTTGTTAATTGTTCTTATCCCAGGTCACCCTTACTGTTAAATAAATTAGTATACTTTACTAATGAGAGAATGGAGAACCACTAGAAAACAACAACATTTGATCCATACTTATAGTTTGTAAAAACAAACAAAAAAACAAACACTTTTTTTTTTTTTTTTTTTTTCTCCCCGGGGAGGAAAAGATACTGTTTCCTACTTCAGCAGATATTTTGTGGGAAGATAAGAATCCATGTTTTTAGCAAAAGACCCTATTCAGGTTAGATTTTGTTGTAGCTGACCAGATTTCTGTGAACCATTTCAGTGAAGGATGTAATTTAAGAAGAGGACCATGTGTTTTTCATCAACAAGGTTCACGGGAAAATGTTTTCTCTTCATGCTGGCTATACTTTATATTTAGAATATCCTGAGTAAATTGCAAGTCAAACCACTATTTTTTATTAGTTTTCTTTTTCTTTTTCATCCTTGCAGGAATAAGAGCTTTATTATTATTATTATTCACTTCTGTATTGAAAAAAATAACAATACTGCAGGGAAATAAGACAGGAGTCACATTTTCACATTGTTTTCTTTCATATTGTAAAACCTTGTTCTGAAAGTTGGTGATTATAAGACCATTTGAAAATATTCTTTAAGAATGGGAAGTATGTAGAAATAATAGTCTTACATTTATCTAGTAGGCTGTTGCCTGAAGAAAGTCTTATTGTGGCTTCACAGTGGTGGCTGCATTCTCAATAATGAAACACGAAGAATAGTTTTCTTACCTTACATTTATACAAAGCTTAGCAGTACAAAAGCGAGAAACTTAAGAAGACAAAAAAAAATTCTAACCATTTTTCAAGCATCCCAGGAATCTGATATACAGTGCTACTATTATATGAATGAGAGAGGCAACTTTAGAAAGCCATCAGGTATGGGTTTGGGGTCTATGGTTTGCAGCAGATCCTATTGGAAATGAGTGTCCCTTATCCCCGTATGATTTCCTATGCTTTTCCAAGGACGTAGTTTGTGAAATTTTGGGGACTCAGCATTTGTGATGGAATCTGTAACAAAACCCAGCATGGGAACTGTAAGAAGGTATTTAAGTAGTTTGAGTGAGAGTCGGAAACTGGTTTAAAAAGCATTTCCTGAAGGTACAATCACTTCTGGCACCAGAGTAAAAACACTTATGCGTATTTCTGCACCCTGGGGCAGTTTTCAAGAATGTTGCTAATGTTAAATTTGAACTCAGAGGGCTTTAATTTTTCTGTTTGATGGGAACACTCGTTATGCAAATAAGATAGCCTTTGGGCAGCTGTCTATTTTGCAAAGATTTTTTCTTTTTTTTTTGGAAGGATGCTAGTTTAAAATGGAAATTTCCACACTGAAGTTACCTATTTAGAAATATCTTTTTATTGTGCCTGGAAACACGAGGTTAAACACAATAAGATATGAACATCATAAGTTAACCCCTATCCTGGCACGAAAGGATCCTTGGTTCAGTTCGGCACTGTCAGTGTTGTAACTCCTCCTAGGCAGGGAAATTGCAGCTACTTCCACTTGTCCTTGACCTCATGGCACAGGTAAAACGTGTTTGGTTTTCTCCAGGGCTGGACTTTGGTGGCAAGGTTACGAAACCAGTTAAATCCTTCTATTTCTCCTGGACTGTCTCCATGCTGTCAGCTTTTGGGTCAGGGACAGTTTGGATGAAGGCATCCTCAGCATTATATGGGTAGCTGATGTCTGTGCTTTGCCTTGCAGTACTCTTGCTGCTCCTCTGCTGTGTGGTATTACCTGAATGACCTTGATTCATTCTTCCTGGCTAACATATCCATGTGATTGTGCCATAGGGATTGGTAGATGTGACCATGCAAGAAGTAGATGGACATTTTGGCCTATGTTTTTCCATCTGGTGGATTCCTAAACTTGCCTGAATGAAGGCATGCATCCTGGCAGGCTTTGTTCATGGAATTGTATTAGGGAACAGCATTTGGTAAGCTTGGGCCTTATTCACCAACAGCAAAATCAAAGAATTAGTCAGAAAATAACCTGAGGACACATCCTGCATTTGCATAACTTGCATGCCATGACCAAAGCCAATGGGGCAAGAATGTTTAACCTCTGCAAATATCTTTTTTCTTCTCCTGATAATTTTATTCTTCAGTCTCAAAATCTTATGTAGGATTCAGGGGTTTTGGCTGCTATCCCCTTCTCAAAGTCTAGAGGTGGGGACCTTTAAGAAGGAGTCTTCAACCTATGGGGAAAAGACAGACCACAAAGAGCATCAAAAATTGGAAATCAAGAAAATCATTTCACTAATGTATTTTAACTTACTCCCCACTGACTTTTCTGTCTCAGCAGCATTTCATAAGTGACATACTGCTGTGGTGTGCAAGGCTGATCTCATGTGGTGGCAGATACATGGAGGCAAGAACCTAGACATTCATCTCCAGCAGCTCAGTGAGATTCAGTGAGAGCAACCGCTCCATAGGAGCAGTGGGGGAAAAGAGCTGTCCTCCCTTTTAAAGTGCTCCTTGTTTAGATGAAATCATAAATTTTCTGACTTGGTACCTATGATACACTCAGATATCACCTTCCCACTCTAAGTTGGGAACATCTGCTTGCCAACATCCAAAGGGGATTTGCTATACAGTGTTAAGGAGAGCTTTCCCTGCTGAGTTTGACTTGCTTAATTAAGTAACAATTTACAAAATGCTTTGGATCCATCTGGAGGGAAGATCCTTCTAAAATGTAGCTCATTATCCTAACAATGCAAACTGAACCTGGGTGAGCAAGGGCTGAGGGACCAAACCTGCTCCATAAAGGAGATGCATTACAGAAGATGGGCAGCTTGCTGAGGGGAAAGCAGGTGGCTCCTGTAGGTTGAGTGGGAGTTCTGCTCTCCTGGGGAGGGGAGCAACAGCAGCGTAAGTGCTGAGACTGACAGGAAAAGTTAGTGGAAGTGTTTTCCTCTGTTGCTGGGCACAGCTGCAGCGCAGCGCTTAGCTGTGCTTGAGGACTTCGTGTTGCTGAGCTTGCAGCTGGAGGCAGGGAGCTACAGAGCCAGGCAGGGAAGGTTGCACACAGTGAACTTCTCTTTTCATCTATCCGTCTCTGTAAAATAATCAGGGTAGATGCTATCAAAGCTCCAGCTTTCCAGAAGTGTGGGATGAAATTAAATAACTCTAGGATGTCGCTAGATGGATGAAGAGTACACAACAGCTCTCTACAGGGACATAGCTCGGTCTCCCTCATTCCCAAGCTCTCTGCTTGCCACGAGTTTCTTGTGGTTGTGTTTAAGGGTGATTGAAGTTATGACCTCCTACTTGGCTCTCTTTAATCACTAAGCAGAGGGACATTGGGGCAGGGCCCTCAGAAGCATGCCAGGCAGCTCCTAAGGGTAATGACCCATAACTTCATCATCACAGCTGCTTTCTGTTTGAGGTGGGCGCTGTTTGCTGTGCCACCTTCTTAAAGGTGGCACCAACTTTTTTTTTTTTTTTTTTTACTGCCAGGAGCAACCTGAGTACAGCGGTCAGAATAGCTTTCTGTGTTGCCAAGCGTATTTTGGGAAGAAGAATTGCTATTACCTTATCAGCAAATCATTTCCCACAGGCATTTTATTTTCCTATAGCACAGGACAAAGGGAACTGCTCAGAAGGCTGCTGAGGCAGTTGTGGCTGAGCGAACCGTAGCTGGATGCTTAATGCTGTGGATGTTTTCTTTACTCTAGCATCTGGATCATGTTTGGTACAGTTGTAGGACCTTTTGAAATGCAACATTTTATTTTTCTAACACTTGGAAAAAATAGACCCTAAAAGAGAAACAACAAGCAAACTAAATCAAAACACATTTTCCCAAAATACACATAAGCTTTCCTTTCCAGTAAGTAAGTAAATGCCCTAAGGGCATTGGATCTCTGCATTAAATCCAAGACTTTGGAAACAGCTTCCACAAGACAAACAAGGAAAGAAACAAACCCTGCTGTCCTGCCAAGGGCAGCCACATGCCTCTGGTGTCTTTGTTCTCGGAGGGTATGCTGCTGTCACCAGGAGGATACAGGCTCCTGTGACATTTTAGGAACACTCTGAGAGGAGGGGAGCAGAGAAGCCTGTTTGGACTGAGAGCCACCCAACCTGACGTCTCTGCAGCTGAGCAGGTGCAAATCCTACACAGGATGGCTCTTCTCTATTTTTGTACAAACAAGGGCAGGAGGTGTTTACTGATGTTGGATGAATTATTGTATCAGCACAAATGAAAACAAAGCTGTGCTTTCCTTTTTCAAAGCACACTGCAGGCCTTGTTCACCCTCCCTGCTAATTTTATTCTCGGGGAATACGGGTGACTTCAGGGAATATCCTGTTGTCTTCACAGAGTCAGACACTAAATGCTGTCAATTTACACAAAAAAGGGACAAGTACTGACCTAAGCTGCCATGTAAAGAATGGCTACAGCTATGTTTTAGGACTGGGTTGGTATTTTTTCTCACTTTCTTTTCAGAAATGAGTTGACACAGCAGTAACACCGGTGACCGGACATCACACGAACATGCCCCAGGTTTCACTGTGCATCCACAGCCTGCCCAGGGGAGCTCCCTTCTGTCTGGATACAAAAAGCCTTGAAAGAGCATTCACAGACATAAAGAATCAATTAGTAAGAGACAGAAGAGATGTCCAAGAACTATTTTTATGAAGAAAGAACAGCTCCCAGGGAGTGACTTCTTTTTTTCCTTAATGCCAAGAAAATAGGTGGATATGATGGCTTCAACAATGCTGTGGGAAAAGGTCCTCTGAAGAGGTGAGGTGGATGGTGGTACGACAGGAGCAGACTGTGACCTTGTGTCCCATTCCTGAGACTTCACAGAACCCAGGAACGATTGCACAGAGATAGTGGCTTTTGATGTGAGTTTTCACAGATGTACCTGGAATACCTAGGGTCATATATTTCTCCGGTGGATAAAATAAACCTCTGACAGCTGGAGAGAAATTGCACAGATTGAGTTTCCCAGGTAAATCATTATCAGCACTCACGGTGCTGATGTACTGCTTGTGGAGTACTTCCTGCATGATAACAACACGTAGGCCTTATATCACCCTCTGCACAGCGCTGACAGCACTGTGGGCAAGATCTGTGGGCAGTTATCCTCACTGAAAATCAGAGCCAGGCTGTGAAGTGGGATGGAGATAGGAAAGCCCATTTCACAGGGGACAGGAATGAAACCTGATAACTTGGCTGTTGAAGGGGATGGAGCTCCTGCTCCAGCATGATGTGATATGGAGGTGGGGTGTGCCATATCTGGGCACTCCCAGTACACCACCAGCCACAGCCATCTGTCGGGTATTTTCCTCTTTGATTTTGCTGCTCTTCTAAGTGTCCTCAGACAACTTTTTAAAGTTACCGAATTGGCAAATTCTGTTTCTTTGGGTATTTCTGACTGTCTCTGTAGCCATAGATGTGAGAAGGCTGTAACTGCCACAGGATGGGCCCATATGCTATCGAGCAGATACCACTCCAAGGCAGCTGGGATGGGTTGCTTATATGCTATGACGGTTTCTATCCTTTGCCAGGAAATGTCAATTGGTGCTTGATTAGTTAAACTAAACATTCAGAACAAAATTTGTCAAAGGAAATAAAATACTATTTGGTGAGTAATTTGAACATCAGCTATAATAAAATGTACTACTTTTAAAATGAATGATCAGCTCCTTTCAGTCCCAATTTCCCGAGTTTTCATAAATGTAGATTAAAATAAAAAAAAAAAAAAGGTTTTGTTTTTAATACATTGGAAAGTCCAGAGAAAGACTTTGATCTGAAAATCTAAAATAATTTTACTGATATTACTCCAGATTTATAACTGAGTTCACAATCCAAACTAAATTTCTATTTTCTTGTAAGACATATTTGCATATGCCTTTCCAAGAGACTTTTTAAAAAGATGTAATTTTTTTCAGCTTCTTTCCTTATTCCAGACAGAGTTTAGTATTTATACTGAATTGTTGACAGTTTGGATAGGGTAGGTATGAATTAAATTGTTATTAGATTTCAAAATCCAGCCAATATTTGTGTAAACAACATCATTTAAACATAATATGTTCAAATCCCATTGCTATTGGTAAGATGAACAGTTAGTAGATGGGCCAAAACTGAGGAAAAGTGTAATAACTTCACTGAAGTCAATTGCACTTCCGCCAATTTACTTTAGAGAAGATCTGGCACATTTTTCCCTTTAATGTGATGCTGTCCTGCTTTCTTTTCTGTGAAACTTCTCATGCTGCCCTCCAAATTTCTTTGTAAAAATAACTTTTTTTTTTTTTTTTTTTTCCTGTATCCTCTCCTCTGCTCTCCTCTCCCTCTTGTTTAATTTTTTCTTTCTTAAAGAGTTAAATACAAGCTATAGAAAACCCAACATTGGGAAAATACTAAACAACAAACAGGTGTTTAACTGAAAAATGCAGTGACATGGGTGGCGTTTGTGGTTCAGGAGTTGAAAAAATGCATTCCTACTTTGCATAAAAGATTAAGAGCTTGATCCTGTTTTCATGGTGTTAGTGGGAGTTCTGCCACCATTCAGTAAAAGAAGGGTCAGAGCCTTAAGATATTTGATGAAATGGCTTGGCCAAGGATTATTACTTTGAATACACAAAAGCAGACAAAAACTGCAGCCAAAATAAACTCAATATATAATACCTGTTTCTGGCGGCTGAACAGTATGTAAGATCCTGCTTTGAAACTGGGGCTGTTGTGTGTAAATTATTGAGCAGGTTTGGTAGAGAGGGCATAGAATATTTTTTCCCCAGGAATATTTGATGAAAGATTCATATTTTGCTATGCAGAGTAGGTTGATCTGGAAAGATACTGATAGCATAGGAAGGGGACATGCAAGGCTAAGGGACTTAACAAGGATCTTAAGTCATGTCCTGGGGACCAGGGCTCTACCGGCACAGGAAAGCCTTGATTCTTCCCATTTCATTTGTTTTCTTAGCAGGTTCCTTCACTGTTGGTCTCTTAAATTCTTCTTGTGCGATAGGTAAAATAAACCTTTATGATAACAGTCATGCACATTGGAAGATACATAAATTTATAAAGCACAAAGAGTATCATACATATAAGTGGAAAAGAGTGGAAAAGGTGTTTGCTGAGTTGTGATTGTAAGATCTACCAAGGGATATACGCTGCTGATGTGCAAGGTTTGTGTTTCTTAGTGAGAGGTCTGAAAGAAAATGGAGAGCATGAACAGGGCTAGGGGAAGGAAGATGATTTCCTCCCTTACCTAAAGGGGTAAAATATTCCAGGTATGAAGTCTGATCAGTCTACAGACTGAAGCTGGCTGAACCTGCTAGGTATTTCCCCTTCACAGATACCCTCAGGATAGGGGTACGATTTTTTCCTTACATATCCTTACCTGACTAAAGAAAATAATTTTTTGTTTTCTGCAGTGCCACAAGCACTTCCCCAGGAGCAATACCACATCTACAGCCTTTGGCTTTTCTTGTCTGCTGCTGAACTGTCTCTCTGTTACTTTGGCAGAAGGGTTTTGAGGGGCATCTTAAACTGATTTTTGGGCAGCATTGCCCTCAAGTACAAAAGACCAGTCAGGACTGGTGAACTGAAAGGATGCTGAGAGGTCTCTGAGTGCGCTCCCTGTCTTGCAGTGGGTTTAATTGTACCAAAATCTTCCCAGTAGATGGCTTCAGGAGCATATATCAGCAACTGCTCAGGGTCCATCTCCTTGTAAGCAATATGGATTGGAATCGGATCCACAGCCTCGCAGCTCAGGGGTGGCTGTTTGCATGGAGAGGCCAAGAACCTCTGGAGATTGCACCACAAAGGCCAGAAAGAAAAGTTTCTGCCCCCTCCATTCTGTGCTCAGCTTTCCCACCGATTTCATGATGTAAATAGTTACAGGGTCTCTCCTGATTACCTGAAAGGTTGCAAAATTAACAACAGAGGTGTTAATAAAAAAAACTATAATGCCCCTCTGTCTGGGTGGGTGGACAATTAGATCCCAGATGGCTGAAATCTCTCAGTCCTACAAAAAGAGTCAAGGCTGCTTCAGTCTCACCTGTCACTTCCTGCTGGCTTTCCTCATTTAAAACAGGGAAATTCAGATCCTTCTAGGACATGACTCTTAGCAAATACAGCAAACATATTTGTGAGGTAATGTCGGCTGTGTACTGTGACAGCTGATGGTCCTGTATTTCCTAGTGCTGTTTGCATGCTGTAATGTCATTGGTACGAGGAAGAATGTGTTTGCAGAGAAACCTTGGTACCTCATTTGAGTTCTCAGATTTCTTTCTCTCTAAACTCCACACCTCAGGTGAAGAACCAAACAGAAACGGGAGCTGCTGTGCTCTGTGGAGGAAGGACATTGCAAGAACACTTTATGTCACTTTTAACAATTGTCATTCATCTCAAAAGAAAAGGCTGTATATTAATATCTGATATTCAAACTCTGTTGAAGACTACCTAGGTCCACAGAATGTCAGATATAGTTTTAAAAGTCTGCATTATATCACCTAACGTCTGGATTGCTTCTTCTCAGTAGCTGTACGCCGGCTTTGTGCCCAAACTGACTTGCCACAAGGTGAAATGTACACCAGAGCCAGAGTGGTGAGCAGGAGGCACAACGAGCACAGCTTATGGCTCAGAAGATAAGCCATTAGGTTGGTTTAGCTGTAACAGGGTACTGCCCCTCTTAATTTTGCTGGCAGTGAAGGACGTTGCTCCTAGGAAATTCCCCAGTGCCTAGGGGACAGATGAGAGCTGCTAACTGGCCTTTCCCAACTCTGCGTATTTGTTCTGGATGTGTTTGTACTAAAAGTTCAGGTTCTACAATATTTTATTGCACTTGGGGCAGTACGCAGTAAACACTTTTAGCAATGCAAAAATGCAACAGCAGCGCATTAGTTACAGCCAGAAAATGGGGGATTTTTCCATTTGTACTTAACTTTAAGTGAAAGAAATAAGTGAAATGGAAATACAGCTGTGACACAGACTGCTACACATACTGAAAGCCAGCTCCTGCTTCTCCTAATGCATGAAGGACTGATTTCTGTGGGAAGAAGCTGTCAGGTTGTATATAGTTCAGTATAAAATAGGGCATGTTATTAATGAGGTTATTAATGAAGTTAAAGATGTTATTTAAAATGTTATTAATGAGGTTAAAGAAGCAGAAAGTATAGCGCTAATCTTGCTGAGAAAAAAAATAAAAAAATCCTAGAATCCTAGTGTGTGTAGATAAAAGCAGGCAAAAGATATCATTCCAGTAAAAAAAAACATAACTTTCTTATGAGTTGGAGTAGTGCTGCTTACATTTTTGTTTCTCATTAAGTTCTTTTTTTTTTTTCATTACTTTTTTAATTTCCTTTTTCTTGAGCTGGAAGCAAAACTGCTATGTAGCCAAACCAGAGTCACAGCAGGATGATTAGCACCATTGTGGCCTTTTTGTTAAGCATACTGTGAGGAAGAACTGCCAAATATTTAGAGCGATCAGATATAGGACATGGTTGGCTCAAGAGTATAGAAACAAGTGATGAACGCTCCCAGTACTGTATCATGTGAATTCAATTCCAGTGCAGTCATGTAGCAGTTTCACTGGGTCATGGAAAATACTGAGTGCTCTCTTATGGTGTTTTTAGTGGCAAAAATCTTGAGAGTTCAATGACTAGAAGATCATTAGACACCACTGCCTGTTTCATGAGTGATTTTGCAATGAGGTTTGCACTGGTTTTCTGGTTACTGTGGATAAAAATCTGTCGAGATGGCAGAAGGATCCAATAGAAATGGAAAAAGCATCGTTGGTCAGTCTTTGCAGGGAAGTCAAGAACGGTCAAGCTCCTAAGGTTCACCCAGACCTGGGGTGATTAGCCCATTATGGCTGGTGGCACATTATTAATTAATGAAAATATATGATGCTCATAACACCATTAACCTTGTCCTTTGGACAGAGTGTTTCATTTTCCACATTTGTCAGTTGGGTTTATTCCCTGAAAATTACATTTATTTGGAACGAAAATATAGTAAAGGCTGGGTATAAATTGACTGCAGTGTAATAGGGTTGTGAGAAAGAGAATGTAAAGAATTTCAAATAGTTGTTTTTTGCAAATCTGAGCCTTTTCCTTCCCTGTAGATGTCAGCAGCTTAGCACAGAGAGAATGGGAACAAAACTTAGGCAGCAAAGCTGTCACAGTGAGGACTTTGGTTAGGCAGAAACGATTCCTGTTTAACCCAAGGTTAGCGTAAAATACAGACTCTAAAAGAAAAGTACAAAACCTAAAGAACACACAAAATTGTATCTGCATTTTCATCTTCATAAAGGAGTGTTATGGGGTTAAAAAAATCCTAGTGCAGAGATCCTGTAAGCAAACTGCAGTGTATCACCTGTAGTTCTTTCTTCCTTCCTGTTGAGATGGAGACTTGGATTTTCTGGGAAATTTATAAATACACTGGAAAACAGGCAGTTAGTGAAGGCCTTCTGATTTAATTAGGTAAATAATATGTATCCCTTTTAGCCCATGACTAGATGTTCACACTATTACTTGTGGGTAAAGTAAAACTCATGCTCAAATACTTATTAAGCATGGATCTAAATCTCAAAATGGACCAAAGGAAGGATACGGAGATACGGGGAAGATACTAGAGAGATAGTTTACAAAATGTAAGCCATTTTCTTCAAGTCTGACTTGAAGCTAAATGATTTTTCAGAGTCCAGTGCATTTATGTGGTTCACTCCAGAGTACCACCATTTTATCTGCAGTGGATCTGCTTATCCTTCAGCCCCAAGCAATGTGAAGATGGCACTGAATGCAGGAACTTTAATGACACTGAGACTTGATAAACTATGCAAAAGAGAAGTAGAAAAAGAATTAATGTCTACTTCATGAGAAGCCCCAAAATTCCAGCTTCTGTTGTGTCTTGAATCACAGCAGACTATCAGATTTCAAAATTTCATCAAGTACAGTATTTCTGAAAATCTATTACTTCAGATGTCATCTTTTCCAATATTGCATTTAAATTTATATTTTGCATCATTCGGTTTATTATTGTACAAGATGCTCCATACTCAATTTCCATTTCTGATGTTCAGTTTTACTGAAATCAATGTGTTCCCATGAAAGAAATTTAATTTGGCACATTTTATGACAAAAAGATGTGTTTCCTTAGATCTCTAACTAGCTTTAGACTTCAGCAAAAAACATGTAATTAATCAAAAAGCAATCCAAAAGATGGCACTTTGTAGTGCCAGTAAGGCTACTAAATTGTGTGTGTGTAGCAATTACAATCAAGCAGAGCAATTACACACAAAAATAATACTTGTACAAAATGGAAATTCACTGATTTTCCATGCTCCTTCATATAGGATCATGATGGAGGATACAGGAGCATGATGGGTTCAGGGAAATCACTTCATTTACATTAAATTTTTAGAAAATACTCAAAAGGTAAGGAATTCCTATCCCAGTGTTGCCTTATTGCTCAGGAATGCAACTCTGTCAGGTGCAGTTTGGCAAGCAGGCAATCAGAAGTTTTCTGGGAAGCAGCTTTTAAAGATAGCATAAAGTGCTTCTAATTTGCATTGGCTTGATGAGCACAGGCATGCAAAATCCAGAATTTCAGATGAACCTTGGAAATTTATAAGCCACTTGACCCAGAATTGGCTTTGACATGAAAAAACTGCTTGTAGAAAGCTTAAAGTTTATGTCAGGTTTAATGCTAGTTGGGTGCACAGATTCCTTACTGCATCTTCCGAAAGAGATGGACTCTGATGAAGCCTGTATTTTTCTCCTCATATTATCAGTAAGAATGAAAAAGAACAGATGGATTGACTTTTTGCAGGCATCTCTACACAAAATGCAAGAGTGCACCAATTCTTTCTGCCCAGAAAGATCCCTTCTGCAAGGATCTTGGCGCCTAAACATCATTATGTGCTGTGTTTTGTTCATTTCTGAGTCCCTTTGCTGTATTTTTGCTAGTTTTTCCTTCTCCTCTGCACTGCAAACTAATCAGAGTAGTGACTTTTTATCCATGTGTAACACTGAACAGTTTTCTTGTTTGTCTTTAGCAATGATTATAATTTGTATTAATTTCTTTTCTGTTTGCTAAGGTTGAGCATCAGGGAAGATGATGACAGAATGATGGCAGACTTTCAGAGGAATACTCCTTGTATTTTGAGGAAGTGTATAAAGGTAGAGAAATAATACTGGAAATACATAAAAAAAAAAAAAAAAAAAAAAAAAGACATCTTCCCGTTGCTCTTAAAAATTTATTACAAAACAAAACAATTGAGAAGCGTGCTGCCAAAAAGAAAGCTTCTTGTGTAATGCCTGGGTCAGTACAGAAGGAGACCTGTGGATTTCTGCAGGAAGGCTGGTTACAGACATGCAAGCAAGGGTCAGTGAGGTCCATCCAGCTCCATGTCATGTCTCTGATGAGAGCAGGGGAAGGATTCTTAGGAAGCAGTTTAACAACAGCGCCTGTACAGTCTGATGCAGCTCTAGGTATATTCTCATTTCTTTTCCAAGCTGGACAGTCCCTGGGTCATTTGTCCTCTCTGTGTACGATAATCATCCAACCTTCTCAGCCTTTTCTGCTCATTTTCTAGGACTACTACACAGTCTGTGAGATGGGTGGTACTACCACTTGCTGTACTAAAGGCACCAGAGAGTCAGTTAAACTTGGTGAAAAGGAACAAGTGACTTCAATTAGTCTTTGGATCCGGCTTGCTTTTATATAATAAAATTGAAAGGTACAGTTGATTTTCAGAGAGGTGATTAACTCTAATCAGGTAGGTAAGCAATCCTATTAAACCAACAAACTATGGCATGTCCCTGAGTGCCCTATGAATCAATATGTGTAAGTATATAATTTAAAAGTTTTTAATTATTACTTTTTAAATATCTGGTCTATTTAGGATCTAAAATGTGTATGATGATAAATGACTAGCTAGTCAAGTGCCCATAAAATGCATTAATGTCCCTGAGAATGATAAATCTTCTTTAAATGAATAGAGGCTGACAATCAAGGATCATGTGTTCTCCAGACCTTCTGATAAATGTTCTTTCTATTATTTCCAATAGACTTTGATACATTAAACTGCATAATTTATTCCCAGTAATTTATCTTGTTCTCTTGGGTATCAGCTCCTCTCTTTCCATATTTTCTTTCAACAGAAACACCAAGTAGTTATATCAACATCAGGAACAATAAGGACAATAAAAATCAACTGGAAGGTAGCAGGTAAGTACAAATTATGACAATGACAGATTCTTGGTTAGACTAGAAAAAGTGGTAAAGAACCATGCATTGTGTCTTCTGTGCTGTGGAAATTCTGTACAATTGCACTATGTATAAATTCACTTTGTCCTTAATTCACTCAATATCTCAGTAGCATAGCATTTTGCTATGGGTAGTTAGATGTGTTCTGTGTACCAAGAACAAAAGAATAAGGTCTGAATGTATGGATTTTACTTTGTATTTCTGCTGCATTGAACACGGATTAGAAAGCTATCATAACAAGAGAAAAATCTGCTTATCTTTTTATTTGTTTGTTTGTTTAGGCGGAGTTTCAGAAGCTTTTTGCATGATGTTATTCATCCATCCATCTATCCAACAATCCACTTGCTAATTAAAAATATTTCTGCCTACAACCATACTCAAATCAAAGAGCTTTAAGTATTTATCATCTACAGATTATTCTGCAGTTTGTATAAAATTAATTGGGTCTAGTTCAGTCCCTATCAATAAGGCCTAAAATCCAAAACTGAATATTTTTTTTTGCACTTGATTAGGGATTGGCACCAGGTATCTCAGATATTTCATTTCTAAATATATATATACGTATATATACATCATACATTATAAATGTATAGAATACATAACATGTATATGTAGATATATATTTTTCTGTTCTTTTCTGTAGCAGAACTTTCTCCTTCACAAAACATGGGTTATGAGAGAAAAAAAAAAAAAAGGCGTAAAGCTCACTATAGAAAACAGTGAGATACACTGAGAAATTGCTCTGATGCCAGGTGCTGCAGGCATGATCATAAATGGAAGAGTTAGGTATTTCTAAAGCAGAAGCCACACCTAAATATGTAGAAGTAGGAAGTAAATATGAGCCTTTTCATCTGGTTCACTTCTGTAAGGCTCTGCAGCTGGACCACTATCAGGCATGCTTCTCCTAAGAGGAGATTCAGAGGTGATCTTGGAAGGCTGAGGGCAGTGTCTGTTATTTGGGAGTCACCACCTGGGAAAGGGGATTCCCTGGAACAAAGAGCTCTGAAATGCTTGTTAAGGTATGAGTGCAGCTTAAAGGACTCACTGGGATGAGAGAAATCTGCAGAGTGTGCTGCCTTCAGAAAGATGACAAATGAGTTCACTGAAGAGCTGGAGGAGAGTAGCAGAGTTGATTAATATAAAAATGATCTATTTGGGTTGGTAGATCAAAGTACAAAGGATTTGAGGTGGAGAAGGTGAATCAATCCTCTATGTAAATCAAACTGAAGGTTAGTTCTTTTCCCAGTTTATGTGTCATTTCAGAGGGAAGAAGCTTGCAATGCAGAGTGAACAGGGTATATTTGCTCCCTGTATTGTACAGCTGGGAAAATACCTCAATGGTATTCAAAGAGCAGAAACTAATGTTGATTCCTAGTTTTCACTTGAGCTGTTTCAGCCAAACGTACTGCAAAAGTAGAAGAAAGTCAATGATATGATATGAACTGCCTTCTTTCTTTTTAACAGACTAAGTGGGACAATTTTAAGTGAATTTTCCTTCTAGGTAATAAATTTCTTTAGGGCTTAACAATTTTTTTTTTCCTTAGGTAGAACATTTATTCCCCAATGATAGACTGCTTTGATCATTAGCATAAATTGCCACTACGGTGTTATCATGTTCTCTATCATTTATTCAAGGTTGTTGAAAAAGGACTAAACCTCATCTGAATATTAAGTATTCAGACATAATTTTACTACCTTCAAACAATTTCTTGTAAGGAAAAGTGGGGAAAAAGTGATCTTACTCTAACCATTCCTTTTATGTGTAAAAGCAGATATCACTTTTGCTCTCTCAACTCTGATGCCAAAGCCCAAGGAGGTGGAAATGGAAGACGAGCCCATTTGCAGCATGGGGAATCTGTAGCTGACTCCTTCTCAGGTGAGTGTCAGCAGGTCAGTCTCTCAGCCAAGAGGAGGGGAAAGAGGAGAAGCACATCTGGTCTGCTCTGAACCAACCCCACTAAAGCGTGTGTTTGTTGAGGCAAAGACCAAAGTAGAGCACAGCTTTGCTGCAAACACTGTAAAGCACACTGACATGGAAAGGGCACTGCAAGAACAGAGCTGGGATGGTCCACCCTGCTTTTATCCTTAGCTCTGTATTTGCTGGGAAGGATGAACGCAGTGTTCAGTCTCAGTCAAAAGAGGACAACCAATGAATGTAAGAAAGACTCTTTCAAAGTATAATGAATTAATAATTTATTGCCAGCCAACAAAATATTCACAATCCATGTTGTACAGAGAAATTCGTCTGCAAACTACTCCTAGTTCATGTGCTTATGTTTCTGTGTATTTAAATATATAATATTCCATTATCCTTTCACTGCACATCATGCAGTGATCTTTCTTCTAGCATCTGCCTGATAGTTTCCAGTGAAATGAGAAATATATAAGATGAAGGAAAAAAGCTCCACTCGAGCCCTCAAACAAGAAATCTAGTGTAACTTATATCACATGCCTGATATGATCTCTGTAAATTAGCTACCCACAGAGAGATGGTTGATTTTCATGTGGTGAGAGATGGGAATGGCTTGTCAAATTGTGCACTCACCTTCTACAGCACAACAGAATGTGCTGCAGGGCCAAAATGCATGAGGCTCCAGAACAACAGTTCTCTGTACAAAGCACTGCCTTGTAGCACTGCCAGTGCTTCAAATAGTTTTCAGATGGAGGTATATCTGAATAGTGCCATAAAGGCATTGTGACTATTGTGCAGATGCAGAAGGGGCATGGCTTGGCCCATATCTGAGCCAATATTATGCTATTTCCAAAGTGCATTGGAACCCTTTGAGAGAGCATGTGCCTATTATTATACATGTTAAATTTCCATGCAGTATCATCTTCACTATGAATAGGACTTATGAGAATAAAACAATCTTTGGCTGCTGTAATTTCTCCTTGCTGTAGTGAATAATCAAGCCTTGAAAAAGGTGATTCCAGATTTTTTGTTTTTATCAGCTGTCAAAGTAGCTCTGGCACCATGTCATCTCTCACTCTACAAAAATTTAGGAAAACAGGATCTGGGGATGGGAATGTATGCTGGTTCATACTGATATTGCAGTGCTGGCCTGGTATGTTTGACTAAATTTCTAAATGAAAGTACATGCATATTTTCTTTATAATACTATGTTCTTGGACATTCAGTTGTTCTTTTGGAGTGTTGGTTTTTAAAGCCTGGATTATTTCCCTGCTCTGGCATGTAGCATATCCCCAGCAGCACGATGAAGGTAAACCACTAGTACTGCATGCCTTATCCTAGTTGCTCCAGCATCTGCTCTTTTGAAGCAGTAGAGGCACTGACCAGAAGCTGTCCTTCTGGACTTCACTATACATGTCCAGGAGCACCATGACAGGGGTTTGGTTGGTAGTTTGAGATGACAGAAGTAATTTCTTCAGGGTCCCATTCCAGAGCCCAGATTATGGTGAACCATAAGCAGACCAAAGACAGGATTTTGGACTGAATTTGCAATGGTTTATCCCAAGTTTTATTTCTAGCTCTGTTTTGTTGCTACAAACTTTCACCTCTAGATGCCTCCCCAGGTAATTAACATAAAGTGATTGCTTCAGAGCATGCCATTTGCTCAGTAACAGTCCCAATTACTCAGGGGTTACTGACTTTGGCCTTTCAAAATGCACTAACTACAGGAAGTACCATGACCCCAATTACTACAGATATGTTCATGGATCAAAGACCCTGCAGCCAGACTTCTCCCCCTGACTAATCATTTACCAGGAAGAACATTGTGGAGCTGCCATTGATTTTCCTGGAGTTACTTTAGCAGGCTGACCGTACGGCGTGTTCCTCCATCCTTAGAGGAATTCCAGAAGATTAGTCAGCTAAACCTGATAGATCTCTGGAAAGGACATTGGTGGCAGTTATAAAGATTGTAGTGAATAAACAGAGATGTCAGAATGGTGAGGCAGTTGGAGTGGACATGTTCAAAGGTGAGAGAAACTAAGACCATCTCCTAGGCCTATGAGTCCTTCCAACTCTTCTGTCTCCGGGGGAGACAAGCTCGATGGAAACCTAAACTCTAAGGGCCTTTACATGAACTCTTCCTAAGAGTTCAAGCTTAATGTAGGCTACTTTAGGGTTCAAGCAATCAGAGTGCTGACTTGCTATATGCACAGATTATTGTATGCAGTATTCAAGGCAACAGATCCTCAGCTGTCCTTCTAGTGGGACAAATCATTCCAAGAGTGCTGTGTACTTCTGTAACTGGGGGAGCTTTCTGATGTGATCACCTAACAGTTTTTTTCACTGGACCAGATAGCCCTGGCTGCATTTGTAGTCAGATCGTATTTTGTATTACCAGGAAATGCATTCCTTTACCTACGCAGTAAAATAAAAAAAAATAAATAAAGAACCTACACATATCTACATATTCATTTATATAACCACTACAAAATTGAGATTGTCAGGAAGCCTTGCATTAAAACCTTCATTCCTGATTAGAAGATGACATGCTGAGTACTTAAGCCCATTTTGCACTTCAAAACAAGCTATTATTAGGGCATCTGTCCCTTTATGCTTCCACTTAATGAGAGCTGTTCTATCAAGATGCAACAATGATGCACCCAGTGTAAACTTTCAGCAAAAAGTGTGGTTTTGTTAAGAATTTCCTTGCAAAATAGAAGGTTGAATACTGCTTTTTCAAGGCTTGAATAGCATGTACAAGAGTATGCTATTGAGTACTGGTTTGAATCTGGATAATGCTGTTTTCCCTTCATCATCTCTTTAGCTCCCACGTGGAATCTGGTCCATGTTGTGACCCTGTTGGGTTAATATAGTGCTGCAATGCACATGGATTACATGCTCAATTAGACCAGAGGATCCAGCCTTTGGACACCAGAAGGATATCTTATTGTTTTTGGGGAAAAACTAGTTTTTTACAGCAGGTCTGCTCTCACCCCCACCAAACCAGAGCCCTGTCACCACCAATGATGTTACATTTCTCTGCAAAGAGTATCTGCTCTGCTTGTTGCTGGTAACATTCCCTATCAAAGCATTATGCTTGGTTAAGCATTTTGGCTTCTTTCTCCTACCTCAGCTTCATCAAAGATTGCTTATGTGATAGCTCGCAAAATCACAGGGATTACAGGAACAAGAAAGAGTTAAAAGAATGTGACTTCTGTTTCCTTTATTCTTGAAGTGGTTTTAAATTTAGAAAAACACATGATCCAAAAATGCATGAACTGATTAAAGTATTGTAAATACTCAGATGGAGACAGACAGATTGAGAAATTGCTGGAGTCAAAGCTATGAGCATTAAGTAAGTTCTCTTACATGCTCTTGGATCTTTCTTGAACACGATATAATTAAGGGAAAAACACACCAAGATTTCATTGAAGATATAAAAGATAGTACTGCACAAATAAATGAGAAATCATTAAATAATATTTACTTTGATGACATACCTAGAGATATTCATGCAGATAATGCTCATGAAAAAAAAAAAAAAGGAAAAAAGGAGCAGAAATTATTTTTTAGTGCAGCCTGTTCTTCAGCCATAATTTACTCAATTTTATATCACTTGTATTTGAATGGTGATTTGTTCTGAGTCTATATGTATGAGAATAGCTGTACAGGGGTGGGGGGCCAATTTCATTATTGATAGGGAACATTGTTCATTAGTACAGCCCCTTCCTTGTGATGTGACTTGAAGCACAAGCTGCCTGAAGGAGAGCTAGTGTGGAGGACTCTGACCTCAACGTGCCTCCTCTCCTGGTAAATCTACGTTTGCATATCACAAAACTCAGTGGTCCAGAAGATGCAAACTCTCAATGTACAAAATTTCATTAATTTACAAAGCAGTAAGACGAGAGTCCCCTGGGCCAAGCTGCAGATCTGCAAATCACAGTGTAGTATAGAGGTGATTAATGAATTGTAGAAAGGGAGAACAGAGGACTCGGTACTGATGGTTCCCATTACTCCTTGCTGAGGCTACTGCAAGTGCCCACTGAGACAGCCAGCAACACAGCCTTGATCTTTGGAGAACAGGGTCACACTGGAGCCAGCTTCCACATCCGTCTCTATGCAGGAGACATGTTGACATTGTCACAACCACAGCCTGAAGGAAAATAGATGCAACTAGGGAGCAAAATTCTCTTGTCCTAGGAGTATTCAGGGTTGCAATAGAGTAACAGCTACCTAGCCTGGTGTTTACACTTCTGCTCTGCTCTATGGGAAAGACAGAATTGTAAAAGCATGAAGTGTTTCAGTTTTATAGGGCTTTGAATGTGTTAACTAATGAACTGACTATGCAGTTTTCCTAGCAGTTATGTTGTTGATTACCTCCATTTAATATTAATGACTTATTCTGTTAGGGGATTCTCTATGCTTTAAGAAAGGAAAAGAAATGCAAATAGTTTTCTGCAGTTTGCAAGCTCTCTCAGCCTCCCTCTGTGAAATTCCTCTGAAAGTACAAGGATTTAAACTTCCACATGCTAAGATCTGAGGGATGAGTTCATATGTGCTCTGAAAAACAACACTGTTGGACTCACACTGCTTTGCACATAGCTGGCTTGTGTAATGTTTTCCACTTGTTGTGTAATAAATGATAACAGAGCAAGTCACGGAGAGATAACATAGCTTGCCCGAAGTGTGTAGGCATAACCAAATTAAGACACAGCACCCTTAAGATTTCTGACTGCTTTGGCAACACTAATGAACTTCTAATGGTTGAAAAGTCAGTTTAGACTTTTCTTTTTTAAACAAATTTTAAGCAACTTTTCCTCAGATTAAACACAGTCCCCTCCCTCTTCTTACTTTTTGAGTAGATTTTTTTTTTCTCTCTTAGGTTTGTCACAATAATGACTTCTGATTCATGGGTAGAGAAGACTTCCTCCAGTCCCTTTTCAGTTTGACATTGGAAATGAACCCACAGAGTGGAAATCCAGTCTGAGTCAGCCTTCATATCAGCTTTCTGTGAAAGAATCACCCTTATTTCCAATTATCTAACCCAGTGGCTGCTAAAGTATTGATGCTTCTAAGCTACGGACATGAGAAATTAGTTACTGAGGCAAATTGCCTTGCTGTGCTTCCATTTTCAAACGTAATTCCACTGAAGGAACACTTGATTTTCTCATCAAGTCCATTTTTCAAAGAGCAAATTAACATGGAGAACTTGTGTACTGTTGCACACTGCTGTTTTATGGGGGAGGAATTAAAGATCTCAAAATACTGTGATTCTGTCTGAGGCCACTACTCGACCTCTCTCTGAACAGATTTTGACTTCACAAGGCCAGGCTGTGGACCTTAAGCGCATTGCTTTGTTCCAGCAGTGAGCTCAGGATCAGTACAGGGATGTGCTGTGATTAGGGACAGGATCTGGATGAAATCCAGAATTTCCTGCCCCAAAGCCAGCTCAGGCAGATTATTTCTGGTGCCTCTAAAACATTTCAGGTGGGAAATCAGTGAAGGATCTGTAGGTAGAGCTCCATGATTTTTGTTTAGTGTTATTCTTGTGCTTCTAGTTTCCTGAATTAGGCACATAATTGTCTATAACATGCATTAAAAAAAATAATGAGAGTTACAAATCAAAACACTTTTTGAGAAGCTACCATATACTGGTAGAGACACTGAGCAGATATGTGTGGAGTCAATGTTACTTCCCAGTAGCTCAGGTGTCTGTGTGGCTAAGAAGGAGCTATAGCTTACTCAGCATATGTAGCTTCTTGAAGAGCATTGTCTGAACTTGTCCTCTTCTCATCTCAGGTGAAACACAGTGACCAGAGGAGAGCTCTTCCCATTCTCTACCCATGTCCAGGAATGCAAAGTCACCCAGGCTCAGTTTCAACGTCTTGCCCTGCCTGCTGTAATTACAGGGTTTGTGCCTATCTCCTGCTGAGAGTGGTAAGGAATGGAAGAGCTTGGGTGAGGTGTCCTAAGAGGAACACCTTGGGTGAGGTTACCTGAGAGTCCTGCTCTCAGGTAACTCCCTAGGCCCTGAAGGTTGCCAGGACAGGAATTTGTTGGTTTAGTTGATCCTGTTCAGCAGCTCACGTGACCTGCACCAGTATTTAGAGAAGTGGCAGAACTTCTTTCATGCAAACTTTGCATGCATGGGAACAAGAAATCTTGGGCTAGGCAGCATCTCAGACATGTCTTGGAAGACCTGGGTGCTTACGTCTCTCTGTATATCTAGCCTTATGTCATGCACTTTGTTCAACAGCTGTTCTCAAATGTAATAACCAAAGTAACGAAATAGTGTCCCTAGTGCTGTGTGTATCTACGTCATGAACATAGAGTACACCTGCATTTCCTCATTGCACTTACCCAGACAAATAACATTATCACACTTGCAAAGCATTCAGAGTTGCCCAGATGGCTACTTTGCTTGCAGTTACCATGCCTATTTCCTAAATGTGCAGTGTTTGTATATGTAATTGGGCCACTGGTATTCCAGACAGCTCACAAAGTAGTGAAGACCTACAATCCCATCAGGATTTATGGAGGCATAGGAAACTGGATGTATTCTGATACTAGGCTCTGAGCTAGTCATCTAGCCTCTCAACAATGACACCTCCATGGATTTGTTCATCTCATCCTAAAACAGAAGAGTAGCACTTCCCATCAGAAGACTTTGTACATGAGTTTAACACAATTTGAATGGGAAGTGCTAAAAATAATAATAGTAAAGCTGACAAAATAAGAAGGATTTTGGGTTAATCTCAGGCCAGTTAATTATTCAACGTCTTTTTCTTAGGCACTTTCCTTGACTTATTTCCTTATTTTCTATTTTATGTCAGACATTTTCTTTCAGTGCCTTAATTAGTCCATCCATAAATATGGATTGGCTCAAACTATGCCTCTTGCATATTGAAGGAATATCACAGTAATCCTTACTATATTAATTTTCACCTTAAGATCAAACAGTTCTCTATTTTGAATTAATTCTTTGTTTAATAAAGTTTGTCTTTGAATTTTTATGTATAATATATATATTTAAAAATGACTGATTTCCATTTTTTTGGCCCTGTTTCTTCAACAGTATTTTAAAAATTTCTCTTTTGCACCTCAATTTGTTCTTTATGTTTAAAAGAAAATCGATTTTACTTGTAAACAAAGCACATCTACATTTTCTTTTAAAAAATGTTTTATGTTAAATATAAAAAGAAACAATAGTATCACAGTCTTCGTGAGGCTGGGGCAAAAACCCTCTACTTGACAGAGGACGTAGTGGTTTTCTAGAGAAAAGTTGATGGAATCACAGAAGCTGTAATAAACACAATCCATGCCTATGGCTAAAATGTTATATATACAACCAGGGCTTCCTTCTGAAAAAATGAATTTGAATGTTCCCTAGGATGAAGGCTCAAGGGGGAGGAAATCTGGGAGTATGCAGGATAGGAGGATAAGAGACTACTATCTATAAACAAACTACCTATAATATGTGTATCTTACAAATAATATCTCTGACATACTTAATAATACCTTATCAAAGAGATAGTAAGCAGATCCTGGCATGATGAAGTAACTAAGCCCTGCCTCCAAAGATGTTGCATTCCTTTCAGTTCTCTGAATCCTTCTGAGAATTTAAATTAATTAAAACTTTCTCAGTGGATGGAAACAGCAAAAAATGAAGACTCATCCATCTCTTTGTGTATATTTCTACAGGGAGATGTGACCCAAACTCTGGGGATGAGTTGCCAGAGACAGAATCACAGAGAAAAAAATCATCCTTATGCTGTTTCACCAAGGATCTGCTACTTGTTGCTGTCACATACAAAATAGCAGGTAAAATAAATTTTGGTTTGTTAAAGTGTATTTGTTTTTATGTTCTACCTCCATGAAAATAAAGCACACCTACATGACTATTGAGATGTATATATGTATTTAAAAACCCTTTTTATTTTAATCAATAAAATAAAAAATATGATTAAACATTAAGGAAGGATCAAGTAAAGTAGCTATTATATCCTGGAAGATTTTTTTCATATGTCTGGTACGAGAAGAAAATGAAATTTGTTTTAAGGCATTTCAAAAGCAAAGTTCTTTGAAAGCTTTTAAGAAAAAAAAAAAAAAGATAAAAAAAGAACTCAAAAAACCTTTAAGCAACTGTGTTCTTGAATTTCAATTATTTTCAGCAAATATCCCAAATTCTTACAATAATAATGTTCACAATTCAAAACTGATGCTATCCATTGAAATAAAAGAGAAAATATTGGGAGATATGACTTTCTCTCTCTCTCTCTTTCTCTCTCTCTCTTAATCAGCTGGGCTTGTTTGTTGCAATATACTGCCAAAAATCATGAAAAAATTCCCTTGCATTTCTACTGCCTGGCCCTGCCTACATCTGAGCAAAAGTGTCCAAAAAAGATCCAGGGCTAGTGGGATTCAGTGCACCTCTTGGTATGTGGCAAATGGAAGGATAATATCGAAGAAAACATTTTAATTGAATCCAGCTATAACCCCGTCAAAATCACCATTTCTTCTGGGTCCAAACCAAAGGCCAATAGCTGCTGGTTTGCAGCTCCCTCTGGGAATGTGCTCTATAGAGACTCACGATTAATTTTTTTAGTTGGCTTCTTCCACGGGAAAAGTTGTCTGTTCATTTAACTGCTCTAAATTGTGCTGGAAACAGGAAGCAATCCGACATTATTTTACTTTCATGTTTTTCTGCTTTTCACTAGCAGATAAAGCTCTGAATTGCTCTAGCCTTTTGCGTAGGTTCAGTGCAAGACTTGGGTCTCACTGTGTAGTCTTAACTTGGGCCTTGAGTTAAGGTTTAGTTCTGAATCCTATGAGGACTGTTTGCGGATATGATCTAGAAACTGATGAAGAGCTGTTTGCAGAGTGAGATTTGAGAATACCTTCTTCAGACACTTTGTCTTCTTTCCCTGTCACCTAGTTCTTGATTTTGGCAATGACGAAGAAGTACAGGACTGAAGCAATAAGAACTCTAGCAGTCAAAATTCAGGTGGTGTAGAATCTCTGGCCAGGAAATCCCACCCTAAATCTTTCATCCTGGGGAGAATTATGCAGGCTAAGATTAGACTGAAGCAATCTCACAAATTTTGAGGTGATGAACAGGCCCTTTCTAACCTTTAGAGGTTAGACACATTGCTGCAACACGCCAAAGTATTATGCTAGTTATTTTGAGAGGTGAAGGTTAGAAGCTTTGAGTGGATGGATGGAGCAGACCTCAGGCCCTACACTGACAGTTTGTGAATGGGATCACACTGCCTTCATTGCCTATGTGAGTGGAAGAATTTGTACTTGTACTTATTTGTACACACCCAGCCCCACTGCAGCTGCCTTGGCTGGGGAGCAGGAGAGCCCAGGCAGGGGCTCCTGATTTCTTGTCTACTTGGCTTTGCCGCGGTCTGCATTCATCATGCAAGCTCCTCTCCAGGCACCATGGGGACCTTGGGAAAGAGGGCTTGCAGGGTCAGAATAACAACTTCAGCTTCTTTTGCTCCATTTGTTACTGGTGGAAAAGAAAGTCTGAGTTGGCAATAAAAAACTCATGACAGAAAAGTCATTTATTTATTAAAAAATACTCTTTCTGGTGCTACTGGCATTCTCTTCATGCTACATTCCACCACTTTTGGGGAAAAGGATTTATTAGATTTTTTTTTGTAAGAACAGGATTGAAGACCTCTGGGTCAAAATAATTTATAATTTCACATTTCTATTTTTCCCCATTCTTGTTAGATTAAGAGAATACAAAAAAAATATTTTTAAGTGTAATTAACTAAGAAATCCAAGTCACCTTGGGTTGGAATCTGAGAACCTGGATTCATCTCAGATGAACTGTTAAAGATCAATTTATAATGCCTCGAAATATTTGTGTATGAGGAATGCTTTTAGTCTTTCCCACAGTTCTTTCAATAATGTAAGCATTCTTTTTCTTTAGACTCAGGGCCTATTTTCTCCTTGATATATCTTCTCATTTAGAACTCTAAAACTAATGATTTTTTTTTCCCTCATGCTGACAAAGAGAATAAAGGACTACACTGTTTTCTTTAACATCTTAAATCTCAAGCAAACCTGCAAACTGCAAGAATCCACCTTAAAAAGAGTTATATTAAATAAATGCTGCAGCAGGATTAAGTCCTTCTCCCAAAAGGAAAGCAAAACAAAACTGAAAAAAAAAAAAAGACTCTTCAAATAACCATCGAGTTTCCCCATGTGGAGATAAAACACTGCCTGTTCTCTCCAAGGCTATTTGTATTACTCCTTGTGTTGATCCCTAAGAACTTGAACATCTTAGCATTTGGAGATCAAATGTAGGGCCTTAATTTTGCCTTGTGTCTAACCAATGGTATTAAGTTACCCAGCATGATAACAGCTGCCTTCAGGTTGTACTGCACTGGAAGAAACCTCTCATGCTGCTGATTTCAGTTGCTCCTGTTTCAGATAGCCATTTTCTGTACATCTATCCGTGCCTCACTTCCCATCACAATGATTCCTCACAGTCTAACAAGTCTATGCTCCTTGCTACACAAAAAACAGTGCGGACAACATCCTTGTTAAGTTCCTGTTTCATACTTGCAAGTATCTCCTTTCAATATTTCCTTGTTTGTGTTATTTTGATATTATAACCAATAGAAACCACTAGAGTTAAATTTTGTAAGAGCTTGCATTATACCTTCTTGGGTTTTGGTGGTGGTGATGGTGCGTTTTTTTTTTTTTTTTTTTTTTTTTTTTTTTTTCACACACATTAAATGTTCCCGAACTTAGCATTATGAAAATTTCCCAGGCTTGGTTATATCCAAGAGCGAAATTATTTGGAAAGTTTGAGTAAAATCTCATAAGCAGCTTTTAAGTGAGGCGAGAATGAGGAGCATAGGAAACTTGGTAAGGTCAGAAGACATGAACCTTCTCCCACAGACGTCAACAACTATGTTTCCAAAGTCATCCCAGAGGATCTAGAACCAGGGACAGGGTCTGTTGCTCTGCATTCCTTGTATAGACAGAGTTGCCAATGAATTTTGGTGGATTTTGTAGTGTGAAGGCCAGATTCCAAACCCAACAAAGCAATGTTAGCCTGCACAGACCACTGGGTTCTGGGTGAACCAGATAAGCCAAGTCCACTGAAAATCTAGCTTCATGTTCTCTGCAACAATAATCAGGTGTCCATACTGTACTGTATGAATAGGCTGAAAGTGTTTGCAAATTTAATGTCATGTTTGGTAATATCCTTCTCTGTTTTTTGCATCATTCCTTTCCTCCAGCAGAGAGAGCTGCTTCTGCCACACAGCATGTTTGTTGTATTGCACGGTAGGTTCATGCAGCAGAATCAGGAAATAATTGATCATAATTGGATAGAGACTGTAAAGGTATCAATGCATACGTGTGCAAGGTATATGACTAAATATCCAAGACACAGTTCAAGAAAGCAGACATGGGCGATAAGGATTTTGAATGTCTAACTTTTTTCAGACCTGTGAAAAACCTTATTTACAAACATGAGAAGTGTGTTCTATGCAAAACTGACTATAAGAGTCAGGAGGACCAAGTTACCACAGCACCGACAAGCACAGCTGGAGGGTAGAATAAGGGCAATGTTTGAGGAATTTGAGGAAAACAAGAGGAATTGCTCAAAGTTAAAGGTAATTGCTTAAAGGTAACTAATTCAGCAGCTACTGGTCAAGACTGACAGGGACAATGCAGGTAGAGAGAAAGGACTGTGTGAAAATCTCCACTTGAAAGGATGGGGCAATCTGCCATGCAACAGCCAATCTACTAACCCTTGAACTATGGTAAATGCTACAGCAACCTCTGCCTTCCTTGTTTTTTGGATCAGGGTGTTGCAGAAGAAAACCTTCACTCTTGTCACAGAGACCTGAGTGTATGAAGCAGGGTGAATTCAGAATGTCTTAGTGTCTAAATTTGCAGCATCTGCTCCTTCTTCTAATTTTATCATTTAAACATCATGAGGAAACTCGTCGTGCTTACAAAACATATATATTTTGTATTGTAAGCAAAAACTATGTGTTTTGTGCTCCAGTATTCTTTTTTTTTTTTTTTTTCCTATGCAAACATTTTGAGCAACTGTGATATAAAGAGCTGCTGGAAAGCCTCCAAGAAGAGTTCAGGATGGAAGTTAAACAGCCTGAGTTGTTATGGTTCAGCAAACAACATCTCTTTTGTTTGGTAGATCCTACAGTTTCTTAATAATTTTGGAACATAGAACAATAATGTCTCACAGCTAGGTGCCCATGGCTTGCTATAAGAGCCATCAACACAGGGGACTAAGTCCACAGACTCCAGCTTGCAAATCCTATGCCCTGCCAGAAGAGAGCTGAAACAGATACAGGTCTGGCTGCTACCAGAAGGTAAATAATACACAATGATCATTCAATTACATAATGTTCCTAGGTCTTTCTGAGTTCTTGTTTCCTACAAAGGGCAAGACCAGGAAGAGAACATGGTGACGCTTTTGAGTCTTGTAAGGTGAGAAATTAAGTGCTGGCCCTTGGGCATGATTCGAAAAAAAGTTAAGGAGGAGGCTTGCTGCTCTGTCGTGATTCAGGACCTTGGTCTGGTACAAGGATCTGTGTAGGCTTAGAGGAAGTCAGTGGAGAGAAGCTTAAAGGGGATATATTTGCACTCCCACCTTCCTCTGGAGCATACATGTTTGTCTGGTTAATGTCAATTAATGGTTATAAGCACTTGCCAGTCTGTAAATTTCATATGATTTTTACACTCCGGATTTTTCCTTTGATAGATCAGCTCAGTTCTTAAGCCTGCAGTTTTACGTGACAGTCTATGCTATATTTATTCTCCAGTTTTCACCATGGCTAATAGTTTCTTCTGCTTTTAGCCCTGAAGCCTCATTTGTAGTAGATGAATGCAATTAAACTTCTGTGTTTGGTTGGCAGGTGAAAAGATCCTTGTTCACAGAGTACAGTTAAACTTTAAAAGAGATTAGCAGTCCTCCAAAATAAAAGGCATTAATGAATTTGCTTTCATCAAAACTAACCAGTATTCCTTCAGAATAATACAGAACTTTCAGTCTTGCTTTTCCCTTGCAGCTTCTTCCTTTAAGTGACTTAAAAAGCAACTTCTGAGGGTGCTTTTATCCCTGTAAGTTGCTCAGAGGGAGTGCATTTCTGAAGAAGGAGTTGATGAGGTTCTAAATCTGTCCACCAGTCTTCTCTCCCACCCCAACTTCTTGAGAACAACCTAGCCCAGATTAGTGTCATCTTTCATTTCATTCATCATCTCAGTTCCCCTGGGAATTGGGACAGGCCTCTCCTGGCTGCAGAATGGGTGATGAGATATTTATTCAGTTAAATTATCTGAGGTGGAGTCTGGGGTTCAGATGATGAAGAGACAGAAAGCAGAATATGTGTATGTTCATGTGTGTGTCTGTGTGTGCAGATCACATAAAGACAGGTAAATGCTTCCTTGGGTCACAGAGCCAGAAGTTGGACATCTTTCTTCTGGTGGCATTGTACACGAGGAAACTTCATGATTTTTTATTTTCCCCTCAGTCCTTGTTTCCCCCATCATATTTCTTGATAGTCAGAAAAGGATCTTCTCTAATACTTCTAATTCCACTAAAGCAGTTTCTTCTCTCAGTGGTGGTTTAGATTTCTGTCTTGGCTTGCATTCAGGGAAAACAACCACATTATACTTTGGGGAACCAGACCTTGAGTTCTGAGAGCTGTCTCTGCTTGAGAAAGCATGGCAGCGGTGTTTGAAACAGAGGTAATCTCAGACTTCAGGAAATAAAGACACCTCAGAACACAATTTTAAAAATAAACTCTAATTCAGCCAGAAGTCCTTTTAAAATAATATCTGATCCGTGCTTTCTACAGAGAAAATGAGGGAAGTCCTTTGTTATGGCTCCACTTTAAATAAGTAGTTTTTCAGAGGGGATGTTGCCTCAGGGCTCATCTTCTTTACTATAATTTTACACCACTGTGGCACATTTCATTGCCCTATCATGACTTTAACTTTGCACATGGGAAGGTGTAAGAATCCATGTCAAACATGCTAACATGACCCTACAGATCCATGCTTATATCACAGAGTTTTCATTGATGTTAAATTCCTAAACAATTGTGGGTCTGGATCCATACAGCTAAGAAAGATTTTAGCTGTTGACTTCCAGCCTCCCCATTCTCACTTTCTTTTGTTAATCCAAGCAAGCAGATTACTGAAATGTTCAACGTACTATTTCAATCCCAATGAACCAGGGTCATATCAGCTTCTTGTAATGATTTACCACTGATCGGAGGCAGTGTTATTGTTCTGCAAGACAACCTCCTAAATTTTTATTTTTTTTTGGCCAGCAGTCAGAAATGCAGTCCTGAAATCAGCAACAACTGGGTGCAGCTGAGAGTTAAACTGGATTTAGGACCCAAATTTTGCTTGTGAGCAGGACACCTCAAAAAATTAAATCAAACCAAAGGTGACCTGTGCACCTCAAGCAAGGAGAATCAGCTCTGCTCCAGAGCTCACTGCTGTTTCGCTGGCTGTGAAATACAGAAACCCAAATTGCCGGCATCTCAGCCCACCGACAGACAGATCGCATGCCAGCAGCTGATGACTTGTGCTTTCTGATGTTAGGCTCGCTGCAGCCTGGAGTCCCTGCTGCTCTCCCTTCCTTCAAAAAGGACTCCTGCTGGGCTGGTGATGTTTGTTAGCTCACCAAAATCACAGAGCTCATCCTCGGCTGCACGAGGCCGCCGCTGAGAGGCTGCCTTCTGCTAGCGGAGTGCCACAGGGTATGTTGCAAGCTTTCCATATTAATGGCATAACATGAGGCTAAGCAGCAGGGGCTGCTGCCTGAGAACCTTTCAAGACACCAGCACTTTTACTTATTTATTTTTTACCTGTTTTTGTTGTAAGATCATCAGGGATGTATTCACAGGTCCCAGGAGACATAGCTTTGCTTTCTATTTTGAAGGAGGAGTTGGTACCTCCTGCTGCCTCCTCTGCCCCATACTGTGGTCACATCCCTGGGGGACAAGTTATTCCCTTCAGGCACCTTTTTTTTTTTTTTTTTTTTTTTCACTACCTGTGCATTAAACAGCTTCAGTGTGTCATTCTCCCTGCCCCTGGCAGAACTGAAATTTCACTGAGCTGAGACACTATTTCTCCCATCTTAGAGCTGAAGGGAAACCTGGAACCGAAGCAGTGGTTTATGGTTGGCATGGCACGTAAGGACAGAATTAGCACTAAGCCTAGTCTCCAAAGCAGAGGTATAAAGATATTTAAGAATACACCTAATATAGTTAGAATCGAGAGGGTAAGCCTATGATAAACCTGTCTTCATCTTGCTAAAGTGGAAGTAACCCTGAGAAATGTTTGCTCATGTGTATGTGTGTCTATTACTGGTGTAAATGTGCCCATCAAGTACTGGAGAGTTATACCTGTGCAAAGCAATTGGAAATGCTATACCGTCTCCCCACTGAGGTTTTTGGCTGGTTAAGCACTGCCTGTGGCAGTGGGTAGTAACAGAGGCCTTCTGAGGAAACATGCATTTCTATCAGCAATGCTGTGTTTGCAGAGTGTGCTGCCTAATTGTTTTCAACTCTGGGGTCAGACTGAACTGTTCTGTTCAGCCAGGCAAGAGAAACTGGTCACACTTGACTTGTGTATAGGGAAATTGGAGCAAAATAAAGGGAATGATGGAAATTAGAAATTGTCCCTCTTTCCTGAGCCATGGTCTCCCTTTGTGCAGTACCTAAGACTGGAGTGCATCAGTGTTGTTACACAGAGCTTTCATAGTGAAAAGACAGATGGATTGTTGTGGTGTCCCATCAAGAGCCAATCATGCTAATTACTGTACAAATAAGTAATTTAAAAACAGTCCTTGTGCCAGAGAGCTTATAGTTTTCTTTTGACAGAAGATGCAATACTTAGGCACGTGGAGGGGTGGGAGGGTTGAGAGCCTGCTACATTTCTATACTCTCTCTGTTTCAGCATTTCAATACCATGAGACTGAACTACTTTCCAGGCTTCTCTCTCTAGGTTTGAACCCTCATCTCGCTCTATTTTTTGGAATCACTGAATTCGAAGCCAAGATCCAAACACTGCTCAAGCACTTGACATTCAGAAGGGGGGAAATATTCACATTGATGTGATTTGAAATGACAGCAATTTAGAGTAGAGACTACAGTTGATGAGAAAGTGAAGATCCAGATTTCACAGAAGGAAAAGAGAACATCTAGTTACAAAATGTGGAATGCATTCAGTGAAGAAGACCTTGCTCTCACACGGTAAGTTTCAAGTAATTCTGCATTCAATACTGTTTTCCTCATGTAATGATCAATTGGAAAAGAGCTGTGCTAATCAGAAGATATGCTTTCTGGGAAGTGCGCCCGTTCTGTGCTTACAGGATACCTTCCACTGCAAGTACCAGACCTCAAAACAGCCCAGAGAAAAAACCTCTCTGATCCAAGCAATTTAAATTCAATGAATGTGATTTGGCTTGCAGTTAGTTCCCTAGGAAGTAATGAAAGAGGTAATTAAAGACTGGACAACTACCTTAAGTAAAACATTATTCATTAGAGCAAAAGCATTTTAGAGAAATTCCTTTCAGGCAGTGAAAGCGAGCTCCGTGCCTGTCTGTGCATCACTATGGCTGCCTGCTTCCAGAGCAGGGAATGAGGCATCTTTCTGAAGGTCCCACCACAGTCTGCTTGTCCCAGATGCCTGAGGAGGAGCAGACCTGAGTTAACATGTAGAAAAATCAGGGAGGTGGCACTCTCTCCTCTCCGCCAACATTACTCCCTGATTGCAAGTAGCAGTCCTCCCAGCTTTGCTCACCTTTTCTGCTATGCCATTCTGAAATACCTGCCCTAGACTTTCTTCTGTAAAAACAGTGGTAAAAAAGAAAAGGCTGAAATTGTGGTTTAGATATGATAGCTCTTGCCTGAAGGAAGTGGATTACCCTGGTTAAAAGATCTGTGGAGTGCTGGGAGGACAAAGAGGGTGGAAAAGGGTCATACAAGGAGAGCCTTTGAAAAGGGAATTTGATTAGCACCTTGCTTTTGAGAAAGCAAAAAATATTACCAACTTCAAGAAGAGTATGTCCCAGGCACTAATGGACAGTTCTCTAACGATAACAACAGAGCAGGTAGTAAATTGCTTCTCTGAATTGAAGTGGAACAACATTTGCTATTCAGTCAAGGAACTGTGCATTTTATAAGATCCTAAAAGCAGTTTCTCAGGAAAAAAATAACAATTCAAAATATCCAAAACCACTTTAAGTAAATTTACCAAGGTGGTGATAAATAGCAGCATAACTATATCTGTGCACACATCAGTGCACCCACCACTATGGTATTATTAAAATTTATGGGGGGTGTCTAACTACATCTCTCCATTGTGGGTTTGAACACGTCCTTGCTTACCCAACATTGTCCCTGAACAATGGGTTTCTAGTCTGAGTTGAGGTGAGCAGTACTCATACTAGCTTCATTTACAGCATACAGTTTTGACCCTTATGGCTGATTTCACACTGCATCCTGCTTTACCATTTTATAGCATGTGCTAACTAGAACAGTGACTTGGAACTGGGCTGTGTTTCACTCTGCCATGAATTATTATTTCTGTCCTTAACATGTGCTTTGTTATCCACACGTGAAGCTTTAGGGACCCATGAAACCTCACAAGAAGCAAACATCACTGTAGACCTTTGTGAAGAAGTCTATATAAATACCAGCTAAACCAGTGCAATCAGCCTCTGAGCCAATTTATTTATTTTTCCAGTCTTCCATTCTCAGTAGTTGATGGTGAATAATTTTTATTTGTAAATACCGATCCTTGGTTGAGATAAAATAACCTGACAGTGGAAAGTTCACGTTTGATGCCTCAGTTAACCACAGGAAAGAAAATACTTGCTGTATACCCTGTGGTATGAGAGAAGGGTTAACAACGCTCCCTTGCTGACAGAATACCTTAAAAGCTATTTTGTTGAGGTACTGATACTATACCCTAATCGATGTCATTGGGACTGCCAATGTGTGCAAGGACTACTGGGTCAGCACAGGCTTTGCAGGGAGGAATTGGTGTTAATGTCTTTTGTAGAATTTGCAGCTGTCGTTATTGCAGGTTCTTATAGCTCAAACCTTTGTGGGTGATTTTGGTTCCCCTGTCTCTACCTTGAGTTGAAGATGATTTCAGGAGTGACTGTGCCTTGGGAGGTAGTGGCCTGTCAACCACCATGCTGTGCTTTTAATTTCACCAAGAGGCATCATGAGTAACCAGAAAATAGATCAGGTAGGTTTTCAGTGTTGTAACTGTGGGACTGCTTCATCACTGCAAGACAGTGCAACCACGCAATGAAAACACTGTTAACATCCTCTAGCAGTTCTCCAGGTGCATCTTTTTCTTCAAGATAATAGGTTGTTAACACATTGACAAAGCATTATATGTGAAGACTGTGAAAAAGGGAGAAAAGACAAGAAAATTATTAATGTTTCAAATCCATTAAGTTATCGTGAAAATTGGTAACCTTTCCCAATTCTTTTGCCATTACTGCTGGCTGACTCCATCACTGCAATATTATTAAGAACATTTTTTAAGTGGGACAAATGTCAGCAAGAAATAATTCATGTAGAGTTGATCTTGCCTTGGGGTAGTAAGAAGGACCAGGTGACATCTTGAGATCCTTTCCAGACTAGTTTGTCTTCTAAAACATTCTGAAAATCTGCTCTCTCAGATCAGCAGTGATTTGCATTCATTTTGCACGGGTGGAAATGAATACACCAGCTTCTTGCAATAGAGGAGTCAGTCCCTATTGCATACAGATAAGGCCCATTTTTAGCTACTAGGACTCAAGATATTCAAACACCTGAAAACTATCTGACTTTGATGTCACGCATGCTGCTTTGCAGATTTTTAATGAGAAAATCTCATATTTGATATATTCTGGATCTAGAAACTAATTGATGAGTAAGCTTAAAACAGTCACTAAAATATTCTTCCTGTAGCTCAGTGTTATTTTGATTCTGCCCATTTAAATTCTTTCTTCTTCCATCTTTCTTAGCATTTCAATTACAGTTCATCTTGAATAGCTAAGAAGGAAATGCTTTCACGGAAAACTAAATTGTCATTTCCTTGGTGTAAAATATTTTTTCTCTTCTTGAGCAAACACAAGCCTAACAAAGACCTTTGTTATTTTTCCTGTATTCTGTCTGATGAGATTTTAGGATATTTTAGGATTAACTTTCATTAAGCTTTTACATAAACAGAAAAAAAAACCATCATATATAAATTCTTCAGAAGCTATTAATCATTTACATGCTGACCTTAAAAATTCTTTAAAACATCTCTACCTGTGAACATTAGAAAAAATAATGGTACACAGAATAATAGCAAACAGTAGTAATGACTCAGAACAAGCTGGCTAGCTAGTTTAGTTTTTGTTTTAATTTGTGTGGCATTTTTCTTCTCTGTTTACAAGGTCTTAGTATTGTCACCTTGGACCTTCATCTAGAAAAAACCCATAATCCAGCCAAGAATGAATAAACAGCATGACCTCAGAACTGCTCATAGCACTCATGTGGACTAAGAAGTGGTTTTCAAATTCATTAGAAAGTGTTTTTCTAAATAGAATCAGTGACATGAAGTACAAGCTGTTAGATTTTCAGAAATAGATTGGATAGTAGGAAAAGGTTTCCCAAGAATAGATTAATTGAGCTGTGGGTCTGAGTGTGTTTGTGAAACTTTGCTGTTGAGTATGGAGTCTGTCACAACAGTATAGGGACATACGGACTTACTCCCTCAGGTGTGAAGGTGCAAGAAATTGTTAGCAAACACTGGTAGCTGAAACCACTGTTCAGGATTATACTCCAAGCATAAATTGTGTAATTGCACTCTGGGTAATTGCATGTTGCCGTGTTATAGCCTAGGAAGAACTCAAGGGTTGAATGATTGATATTATTATCTACTCTTTTGTTTTCTTCATGGCCACTGTGCAGCAATTACCCTGCATAAAACCTGCCAAAGATAGGGAGAAACCTGCCCTTTCTTTTCAGGCTTTCTCTGAACCTATCCTTCCCTTACAAAGCTGCTTTGTATGGTGATGTTATGTCTAAAAAACAAAACAGAAGTGCCTTGCTTTTCTAGCTAGACACCCAATCTAGACAATCAAAGAAATCTTTTATTTATCTTGTTGTTAAACTGGATTTCTGTGGAAAAAAAAAAAAATCACTTGCCTTGAACATTTGATTTAGGAACAGATCCTTACTTCATCAAATGAGACAATGTTTACTGGGGAGACACAGTGTATGATGGAGGTTTTGCACAGGGAATGACAGAGTTGCCTGGAAGTTTATGAAAATGCAGATACTGAGCTATCAGCATGCTTGATTAATTAACACTTGTTTATATGCTGGTTCTTTCAGGCTTGTTTCAACAACCCAGAACTGATTCTAATAAAATCCCTTTGCGGGTTCTTTTTCCTTCCACACACTTAACTCATGATTGCAAAAATCATTACCACTTTTGATTATAATCTTTAATTAGCAGGAAAATATATGTGTTGAATTATTTAGTTGGTGTTCATTTTCATCATCACATTTTGACAGCTTTTGCATTAATAAACCTTTTGTACACCCACAGACCCTGGATAGCCTTGGACTGTGTTGCTTAAGGACTTCTGTTAAACACTTTGCTTTCCAAAGACCTTAAAACACGGTGTGCTACTGAGGATTTTTCAATCCCAGGTGAGTTTCCTGATCTCTAGCTTGTCTCTTCTATTCACTTTATAGCTTAATGAATCTTTAAAAGCTTTTCTTCTGAGTGGAACCAGTTCAAAAGGAGAGGAGGAGATAACATCTCTGCACAGCCTGTCATGCGAGAGTGGTTGTGTGGCTTGAGGCCAAATTCATCACTCGTCTTCGGCATGGCCTTCTGGGCTGGTCCTGGAGGTACTCAATTGTTTCTCCATGGGTAAAAACTTTGAATATAGCTTATCCTTTATGATGTTCTCAAAGGAGCCTTTATCTGCCTCATAGAAGTGCCCCAGCAACTCTGTGCTTAACTCCCTTGTGTCTTAAATCTGAATTTCTCGTGAGTGGGTAAAGTGGCTCAAAGTGCTCTCTAAAGGGCCCCAACATCCCTGCCAAGGACTTTGGCGCTGGAAATATCAGAAGTTAAGGGTACCCTATGAGTTAATCCGGCTCTTATAAAGTGAAGATCATATTATATAATGAGCTTCAAATGGGAAGACACCTGCTTTCCTGCCTGTAACCTTGTTAAACTCAGTGGAGGTCCCTGCATGTGGAAGTCACCTTCATGTGGTAAGAAAAAGCCTCTTTGACTGTATCCCTTGTTATTTAAGTACACTGCAGTCCCTATTTGTGCATCTCCAAGGTTGTTATCTGAGCTGGCATGGAAGGCTGAGTACAGCTTCCAGTGAACTGGAATCGCTGAAGTTCCGTGCCATTGAAACTATCAGGATTTTAAGCAGTGGATAAGATGGTGAGGTCTGGGTTTTGTCTGCTTATTGCATTTTTATGATTTTCTACCCAATTTGATGAAATTACAGTATTCATAATTGCAAGCATTGTGGGTTAGTATTTCTGCATTCATGTAATTTACCAACTTTAATGAATAAATAAGCACCTAACTGCTGTGGCAAGAGATGCTCCCCAAATCTTTAAATAATAATAAATAATACTGCCACAGTGGAGTGCTCAGATTGGAACAACTGCCCCATGTGTCATTACACCCATACAATAAACCATTTAAAACTGTTTTAAATGCTTTCTGCTATCACTGGTGGTGGTATAATAATTTTATATGGTTCATTTGCTGCAGTACTTAATTTTCTTTAGTGCTTCTGGAAGGAGTGATTATTATCACAAAAAATGACTATAACGGTAAGACTTAGAAACTATAAGACTGTGTTATTACATGTTCAGTTTCCATCAGGAATTTCTCAATCTATATGAAACTGTTTGGCAGTGGAATGTCACTGTTTGTTCAACCCATCATATTTTTCAGCTGAAAAACCTTGTAGTTAGGTTCTGTTCATCATTGTTCCTTCTGTTGTATGCTGTGCAAAAATGTCCTACAGACAAGGCGGGTGAATTCATGGGTTATGTGCCATGGTACATTAGACATGTGGAGTTAGTCATATGCCTGCATTAGCCATGTCCAGGGCTCCTGCCCACTTGGCATCATTACTGACACTACTCTCTGTGCCACTGGCTTTGGCACTGTGAAAAGTTTACCTCTGAAAAGTTTCCTTTTGACGTTTTGGGACTAGCTACTCCAAAATATTCACCAAACAAAATACTTTTTTTTAATGTGAAGTTTTTTCAAATGAAATTCAGCCACTCATTCTAGGTAACTGTATCCATTTAGAGTTGCACTAGACTTTAACAACTGCACTTGAAATACTAATTCAGTTCGGTGCTTCTGACTGTCCCTACATTGCAGAGTCTGCAACTGAATACAAAAGTATGAGTATTGATTGAAAAAGTAACACAGATAATACAAAATCTGTGTAATTTGAAAAAAGTTCCTGGAGCCATATCACTTTTTGAGACATCCTTGAAGACAAGATGCTGCATCTCAAGGACTTATCTTCAGACTTGCTTCTTGGCAAATTAATCTTTTCAATTGCTTTTCCTTGCTTGTCAGATTTTTATGCTGGTCTTTTCAGTAAATAAGTTGTTTATACATATCACCCTTCTGTTAGCTTTAAGTAGATGTTTAAACTGTGATATTATTACATTTTTTTTTTTTTTAAAGGGACTTGCAAGTCTGGCAACTCCATAGGGGTAGAAAGGATTAAAACAGTATTAGAGCAGAAATGATGAAGGGAAAGCTCTTCAGAGTACACTTGTGTGTTCAAAGTGTGGGTGTCGTTATGTTTATTGAGATGGCTGTTAACAAAGCATCAGAAACACAGAAATTGCAAGCATCCTTACGGCCTTTTCTAGTGCCTGTTGCCCTCTGTGAGCACTCAAAAGCCAGCCAAGAGTCTGGGGAGCGAAGGCAACATCCAATCAGATCCATTTCATGGACAAGTGCAGTACTTTGTTTTGAAAAAGCAAAAATCAGTGAGCATGACAAAGAACCATTCCCAAACCTGCACCTGCCTCCTGAGCTGCAGGTAAGTACTTTGCCTAACGAGCAGATGAGCAGCAGGAAAGCAGGAAGCCTGGTGTCAATGCTGAGCAGTGTGAGAAGCAGAGGGCCTTCTGCTGGAGGAGCTAACAGAGCTAAGAGGTGAGAAGAGATTTTTACTTGGGCTGTGCCACTCTGTTTGCTTCTGTAAGGGGCCTGAGATGGAGACAGCATTTCTGAGTTCATTTTTGAGGAGCATTTCTGCTCCTACTCTGATGCTGACCCTGAGCAGCCACACACTAGGTCCATCAGCTCAGTCCATCATCTCCCCACCTTGCAGGGAAACATGGGATCCTTACAGCACTGCCTCCACCTTGCACATCACAGTGGCAGACCTCCCCTAAAAAAAACAAAAAAAAAACAACAAAAAACAAACACAAAACAAAACAGAAGAAGGGGTATGGCTTGGCACGAGCCCTTTGCCTGCTGTGCTGAGGCCGTGCAGCAGTGCTGAGGCTGGAGCTGCTCTGTGCCCAGGAGCTGTGCACCCCTGGCCTCAGCTCAGCAGGCTGCCTGGCTCCTTCAACCTTGCTGCCACAGACCCAGAGAAGGCTTTTTGCTTTTCCAACAGAGAAGCTGACAAAGCAAATGTGCCTAGCATCCTTCCGGGCTTGAAGAAAGAGCGGGCTGCCTAATGGCCATGCTTTCTAAGGGCTCTCCTGCTGCTTGCGATGTGTTGTCCTTGGCTGCTGCACGCTGGGAGGAGGAGCTGGGAAGGCAGAGGGAAAGAAGATCAGTTAATGTGAAGTTAATGGAAAGCAGGGCAGGGAAAATGAGATTGGAGGAGGGAGATAAGAAGGGATCTCCTGGGTCATGGAATACACTGCTGAGATAGGCAAGCACAGTACAGATCGATTAATTAAAATGGGAGTAATTAAAAACAAGTTAATTAAAGATTAATTGATTGATAAATAGTTACATAATTTGCGTGCACTATAATTAGATTAATTGATTAATTAGAAACAACATCTATTTGTTAAAACATAATCAAATTTTAGGTCTTGGTGAGTTTGCTCTCACTGATTTTTGTTGTTGTTCATTCCTCTGTCTTGCCTCATAAGTGCAAACTTTCAAAATTTTTCATTTAATTAATTCTTGGTCACATTAAGCCAGTTTATTTTTATTACCATTTAGAGAGGAGTGTGTGTGTGTAGCCCGACTTGGTGTGGCAGCTCTGCCAGCTGTGTTTTGTGATTGTGTTCAATATCTTGGTAGGTGTTTCCAGGCCATGAATGCCTGCCCTAAAACTCCTTGCAGCATTTGACCTGCCAGCCTCTGAGTAGCAAGATCTCATTTATTTAGCTGGCATGTGGGGCCCTGAGCCTATCCATTGTCATTTGCAAGATATTTCATGGTGGCAGCAATTACTGTAATCTGTCCCTTCGGTAGGAGGTTTGAAGCCCACTCTTTCCATTGGCATGGCTGATCTAACTGCAGAATAAGTCACGTGCTAACAGCTGGACTAAAAACCGCCCACAGATGTTGCTTAATAGGAGTCTGAGTAAGTCCACCCACTGCTGGTACATTTAGTCCTCCTAGAACAGGCAGGTGTATAATCTAGGAAATTTTCCAGTTCAGCCCTTGGAGACATGAATCATTAATGCTAAGTGCAAAGAAACAAGGTCCTTTTTACCCATGGGGGGGAAAGAAAAAGACCATAAACACCGAAAAAAATGAGGTAGGACATCTGGGAGGAAGCAACCAGTTTTTCTTTATGCCAAAGCTAGCTGTTGGCTTTCGGTATAAGAAATAACACAGTGGTCTCTCCCCATACTCTGAAATTTTTTCGTGTGTTACTGAGAGCATTCACAATGCTAGTAGGCTGGGGTCAGAGGCATCAGGCTGTGAATCAGCTGAAATAGTCATGGACTTCTGCTGCTGGTGGCTCTGGGAAGCGTGCTTACATGGCTCACTTCTGTAGCTGAACTGCTCTAGTTTTCCTTCAGGGAAACAAGCTCATGGACTCACCTGGGCTCTGTGTGGCTCTGAGGAGTGCTGGCACCCATGGAGGGTCCCTGCTTGGACTCTTTGCCTTCCTATCACAGTGGAACAGCCCTGGCTTTCCCTGCCATGAGGGCTCCAGGAGCACAGCACTCAGGATAGGTGAATTTAGTTGAAAGTGTGGCCTGGGCATCATCCTTACTACGCGAAACAAAAAGAGGTCCATTGGCTTATTTTCAGGAAATAAGAGGCTTCTAGAACAGAGCCCAGAAAAGGCATTCACACATGAAATCCTGTGTATTTCCATAGCACTGACATAGTGCTATGAATGGCTAACGTAAATAACAGCCTGAGAAAAAAGTAAAACTTACTTTTATCCTCTTCAGCAGTTTTTCTCATTGTCTTCCTGGACCTTTTCCAAAATTGTAGTATTTTGTAAAGGTAGGCTGGCTCAAGCCTCAGACAAGCTGCTTGGCAATGGGGAGAAGGGAAGAGAGTCCTGGAACAGCCATCCCTAACCTCAGCTTTGAGTGAGGACTTTCATGGCCATTAGCACAAGGACACTTTGGGTGACCTCAGTGAACCAGATCCTTTTGCCCATTGCAAACTGAAATTTTATCCTCTATATCCAGCAGCTTAGTTTTGCTCTAAACTGTCTGAGCCTGTGGCTTCAGACCTATAGATCTTCACTTCAATTCTCTCTCACTTTGTATTTTGTTCTTACTCAAAAAAAGTATTTATTCTTACTTAAAAAAAAAATAATAATAACTTCATTTAAAGAAAGAAACAGTAAGAAAAAGGTTTTTCAGTTTTGAGCACTGTGATTTACAAGAGAGATGACAGGGTGTGGAGCTGCTGCCTGGTCCCTGCAAGGTATGTATAATGCAATTAGTCACAGCGCAACATAAATAGACACTTCTGAATTGTAAGCACTTCTGTGACTAGCAGACATGCTGCTGCCTCATCTGGGAAAAGTACACTTTTTCTGGCATTTACAAAACAGCTGGCAACACCTCTAGAAAGTTTTCTGCTTTTGCCCAGAGCTCTTAGTTACGGAGCCATGAGTTTCATGTGGTGTTAATCAAGAGCTGAGTTAGCCATACATTTTGATGTGACTATTGACTTCTTAAGGACATTAGTTGTGTTTCAGTTTCTTATCTATTTTTTTGGACTGAATATCCTTGCCCTGGAAAAACTGAAAACAAAAATCTCTTGTTACATTTTTAAAGCCAAAATCAAAATCCTCTTGGGAATGAGTTGTTTTCAGTTCTCTTAGTTTGGTAAACTACTTTGGAAGGTTTGTTCAACAACTTCTGACTGTTGTTTGTCAAACAAATGGGAGAATATTAACTCCTGCCTTGAGACATTTTTGGGACTTGGCATAGGGTTTCTGGGAAATATCCCAAAAGAACCAACAGCAGTTGATTGAAAGCAGAATTACGTTACATTACATTGGGAAAAAAAATCACCAAAAATATTATTTTTATATTACATCTACAAGTAAACTTCATTCACCAAAGACATCACTGGGGTGGGGAAAGAGGAAGAGTTCTCATTGACCATACATTCCCACAGCAAGAATTACATTTACTGTGACATAAAATAATCCTTTGGATGAGGTACAAAAGCAGAAGGAAATATAAAGATGAGCCAGAGCAGACCTAGGTGGGTCAACTACTACTCATATGCCTGTTGCATTCTTCCTTGGGCATTACAAATGAGGTAGCTTTTACCCAATCCTTTGAAGTCCTTAGAATGAAAATGCACAGCTCTGAAGAACATATGAAGGGTGAAATACACAAGCTGTTTTAGATGTGTATGCATATACTGACAGATGGTATTATACCAAAAGCAATGACCAATTTGCTATTCTGTTGTTGAAAACCCAAACTAACAATCTGAACGTATAGAGAGTCAAGTTTCCTTTTGAAATATACAAATTGCTCTTAATCATGACATTATAAAATAATAAACACTTTCCCTTTAAATGGCTTTGACACAGCTAAAATCAAGCCTATTTTATCAGAAGAATCCCTCAGGACCACAGATTATATAGAGTAGTTTTGCTTCAAATTCTTATGCTTTTTCCACTGGGAAGCATTTTAATTTGTAGTTTTCTGACAGTGTCTTCTAAACAGTTTGTCCCCAGCACAATACATGAATTCTACGTGCCATGTTTCATTGGCAAATTAGCAAGGACACAGAAAAACTGCATCAACATATCATTAAAAATGCAAAAGCATTGAACACTTATTTACAGCTCAAGCTGTTCCAAACAACTCAGTAGCTGAGATGGCTGAAGACCTACTATTTCTAGGCTCACTGTCTAAATCACACCTAATTTTCTGCGATCTATTGCTATCAGTAGTGGGGAAATCAGAGGAAGATGAAATGAGCAATCCACTGTTGGCAGTGATGTACAGGAGAGTGTCTGATTCAGAGCAGACACTGATATTTCATCTGGCAGAAGCAGTTCATGAAGTCACGTGCCTTGAGGTGTAGCATGAACAAGCGTGTGGCTGGGCTCCTCTTGACATTAACAATAGACTTGCTCAAGCTAGCCAAGTCATTTGCAAAGCTGCTCAAAGGCTGTCCGTGTTTACAAGATTAGTTCTGAGCAAGACTGTGCTCTAACATTGCCTTTTACCAAGACAGAGAAGAATGCAAGTTTAGGGTCATTGTCTCTTGTCTCAGTTTCCTTTGGGACACCTGTTCCACAGAAGCTTCCTTTCAGGGACAGGACTGATAGCATGGAAAACATACATCATACCTCAGATGTGCCTCAAAGCATGTGCTGGATGGGAGGAATCACTTCCAAGTATGAGGAGGAATATTTTTTCCAGGACCCGTTCCAGGTTGCAAATGATGGGTTTTCTAGTGGGTGTTGTTTAATGTCTTCATATGGACTGAGAAGATCAAATCCCACCACAATTCAGAGTCAAGCACATGACTGAGTCTGTGGCTTAGTTGATTTACTGCCTTCAGCAGATCAGTGGCAGGCCCATTTCAGAAAAAAAAAAAAAAAAAAAAAAAAAGGTTTAAGGTAGTTTTAAGGTTTAAACCTTTTTAAAACTAAGAGTCTACTTTTCTGATAAATAACTTCATAGAAAGGAAGAAGTGTCAGTCCTGAATGCATAGAAGGGAGATGGGACCTTCACTAGAATATCCTAAAGATCTTTGCATTGTAACAGTTAACCAGAGTAATATGTTCATATCTCATTATGAAGCTGTTTTTTTTGGGGGGGGAAGAGGATGTATGGCAGGGTCTTGCTGCTGACTCGGCATGGGGCTGGGAGAGGAATTTAGCTGGGATTTCTGGGACAGCCAGCCTCTACTCAGCTGGATCCAGATGTGTCCCTTGTCTCCGCTCAAGCAACAGCTCTCCAGAAGAACAGGAAGGGTGAACAGGGGAGGCCAAAGGAGCCTTTGTTTTCTAGTCCTTTGCCTTTTTGCTCCTAGAGCTTTTTTTTTTTTATTATTATTATATATATTTTTTTCTCCTGCATGTCCTCTATTATTTCAGAAGCTTTCCGGTCTTGAAAACAATTTTTGTTTTATATTTTTCTAGCTTTTAGAATCTGGATCTTGATTGCCTTATGTCATGGCTTCCTTGCAGTTCCTAAATGTTCTCCCCCCCAAAAAAACACTGAAGTTGGTGTCTGAGCCTATAAGGAAGTGTTACAGAATATTTTTATATAAGACAGGTTAATGATTTTGAAAGACGACGCATTTGTCATAAGGCAGAATTTTGGCAGAAAACTGAGCTTCAGTGAACAGCTGTTTTCTATCTTGTCACGCATCTTCGAAGATCTAACCTGAATTTTCTCCTGAATTTGAACTTTAACAAAATCACTACTCAATGCTATAAAAAAAAAACGCAACAAAACAACACACACACACACACAAAAAGCACATACACAAAACTTTCCTAGATTTAAAAAGTATGAATTCTAATAGGAAAATATTTTTAAATTTCATTCCCTATACTTTTGTCTGTGACCTCCTAAATTGCAATTTTGCTTGGTGGAGCTAACGTAATCACATAGAGAGGTTTCTGCATTACAGTTGATCATCCTGGAACTTAGAGTCAAATTGAAACTATGAAAATCGAGAAGAGAAATCTTTATGTAGTATTTCTGGAGGTCACACACTGGGATTTCTTTTTTCTTTAAACAAATCAAATTTCAATGTTGGTATCCTACATCAATTACAAGAGGTTTCTGAAACAACATTTTATTCTGTGTAAGGTACAGGCAAAGAAACACTTCCAATGATACAGCAGCAGCAAGAGATAACTGTACATTCTTTATCACTCTGTCATTCTATTTCAGAGTAAAAGTCTAATAAACTACCCAAAGTGGTTGCTTGAAGCCTGTCCCTTGGGAGCCTCACCAGGATGGCAATCTGCTTGCTCACTCTGAAGCACAGGCAGAGCAGGAATTCTTTCCTTTAATGACACCAGTTCTGCGGATTGCAGCGTGTGAACTCAGCTTGACCCTGAGTGACAGACTTTCCTAAAAATGACTCTTAGGTAATGTGGCCAATTCAAGGTTGTTCCTTTTGGCATATTCTGTGCTCTTTGCTTATCTGTAGAATGAAGCTGAACAGTAATCCATTATGCTTCTCTCTGCTGAGCTCAGTGGGTATCATTTGCAACTGTAGGGAGGAGAAAAAAATGAGCACAGAAAGAAAAAGTCTGGAGCAGGAAACAATGGTGTTGTTTTGGGGAACAATTAAAACCTAATGCATGAGGCTATTGTTCTTTAGAAAAAATAAAGCATGAAACAGACTGGGAGATCTGTCTGAGAAAATCTCTATTTCAACAGCCAGCTTGGGGCTTGTGCTAGTGATCACGTATACCAGAAAGGTGATGTGTTTCATGCTGAGCTTCCAGGTATTTGCTTTTATAATGCAACATCCTGAAAGATGAGCAGGCTGGACCAGAGTGAAGAGGGAGAGGGAACAGAATGACAGCATTCACCTTCTGGTGAACAAGGTAGTCGTGAACTTGGGCTACGAGAGCCCCTCTAGAGAGCTGTGGTGGAGCCCAGGGTTGAGGCAAGGAGGATGCGGCAGCCTCCCCAGGGTTACTCTCAGGGAGCCAAGGGGGAGAAGCTGAAGCTTTCTATTTCAGCTGCCATGACAGGCTTTGAACAGATAGACAGGGAGGAAAAACTGCCCCGCATTCAAATGTGGAAAGTCCCCAGTGTCCCAGAGTGTGTCAGAAGGTAGTTCCTACACAAGGGGCAGGGGGGTCCTTCTCACCCCAGTTCTCCTCAAGAAGCCCAGCAGCAAAAGCCAGAGAGTTTATGTGCTCCCTGCACTGCTGTCAGTATTTGCATGCTTTCCTTTCCCTCCACCATGAGATCAAGACCTATTACCAATGTGTGATCCTCTGGAAGTCAGGAGAGCAGGAGCAGCTGGAGCAGCAGGAGCAGTCTTTCCCTGCGACTGGTCTGGAAGCAGGCAAACTGCAAGAGGCTGACATATTACAGGGTACCTTGCCCAAGGGAAAGTTTGTTCTTTGTTCCCTTTTAGCCAAATTAGTTTTTATTCCTAAAAGACATAGATTCCTCTCTCTTTTAAAATCTCTTTAAAAGAAATGAGGCCCTTGCAGTCATGTTTTAAGTGTGAAAGCTGGTAACTATGCTTTATTTAATGGATGTGTACTTCTTTGTCTGTAGGCTGTGGATTTGCTACAGAGACTGAGAGCTGTGGGGGTCACACAGTGACTGTATATTAACAAAGGCTGTTGAGAGTTTCTGAGATTAAAGTCTCAAGAGTAATCAGTGTGCTGGTCAACGTGCTGATCTCCATGTGTCCAGCTTTGTTATGTACCACCTGTGAAATGGGAAACCAGGATCCTACAGTAATTATAACTGTTATTCAGGGAAATGGTTAGAAATTAAAGGTCATCTAGGAAACCAAAACCAAAAAATCCAGCCTCAGTAAAAAAAAGACACTGATGAAAACATCTTTCTAGGTCTAGGAAGTTGAAAAAACAACAATGCTCACTTTAATCTCCACAGAAACTTGACACAGGGGTTGCAATGTATTTTGTGACTTTACTGGACTTTTCTGCTTGTTCCCAGCACAGAAAACAAATGTAAATCACTCTGGGGACAAGTAACCGTCAAAGGCTCCATTCCTTTCATTCCCTTTCTTGCCATTTTTCTTTCAAACCCCAATACTTGCTTTGCTGAGTTTATTATTAGCAGCTGTGCCTGAAACTAGGGAGAGTGTTGCAAGAGGAGAGCTATATATATATTTTTGCTTCAGATAAAACAGTGTCTCTTTCTTGGCATTGAGTGTCTTGGAGCAACTTCATTGTTTGGCTGCATGGTGTGGGAGTGAAAAGGAGAAGGTAATCTCTGAAAAATCACCTTGAACAACCCATTTAACTCCTAGGCTGCTCTGCAGTCATCTCTGGGGCTGTCCAGCACCCCTCAGAGCTCTGTTGCCAATTTATAGAGGAGGCAGCAGTCAATACAGATGTTTGCAGTATGTATTCTTATATCTATCTCATATTCATATATAGAAATTTCTAGATACGAGTTCGGAAATGTCCCTGTGCCGCTATCTGTAGGCATCATTCTTCACTTACAGAGTAGTAAAGAAAGAATAATACTGAGATGGTTAGAATGCCTCTTCTTGTCTTATTTAATATGCCGGGTGGAATGGTCTCTATTACATTCCTATAAATTATTAACTCTTTTTTCTACATAAAAAAGTTTAATCTTAACAACTTCCTAACAGATATTAAGACATGATAAAATGAAGATGGCTTCACACTACAATTCATTAGGACTTCTAAGAACAAAGTGGAGCAATGTAGTATTAGTGCTGATTTTATCAACTGCTGTCTTCTCTAAGGGAAAAAGTCCCTGAAGATTTAAGAGAGTGTTTTTTGTGTGGCAAGCTCTGGGGAGTCATGCTGCCTGTATTTAAGGTCTCTAGAGGTCCAAGTCCCTCAAGACTGCACGGAGGACAGTCCCAGACTGAGAGTCACAGTGATTCCATACCATAAGAAATTATGCTGCAAGAAGAGGAATGAATGTAACCACAATGCCCATTTGATGGCTTGCTCTGGAGCCCATTAGATAAAATGATCTTTGGACTAGTTCCTCATCCAGACTTCCTTTATCAGGATTACTATTGCACATCATGCAAGTGTTTGTATTTCTCTCTTTCTTCTAATCAAGAATTAAGCTTACAAACCAGAATTTAGTAGGATTTTGGGCAACATAATCCATCCTAAGCAGCATGTCTTTACACAAGGAAGTTTCAAATACTACTTTACTACTTTCAGCCACAAAAATAATAACTAAAAGAATATCTCCAGCCCTGTTTTTGTGTGTGGCCCACCAGTGTCACGGCAGAACATGAAGGCAGGAATGAACAGAGTGCATATCAGTGTTAGGCACGTTATATAGAGCTGGTGCACGATTGCTGGTGGAGAAAGAAAGTCAAATATGGCATTCATTACCTCATTCACAGCCTGATAAATCAGTCTCCATCTTTATCCTCAACTATTTGGCTTTTGCCACCCCCAGTCCTCATGACTCCATCTTCATAATGAATAATTCAATACATATTTTAAAAACTCTGGCTATTATTGACTGTTTAAATCTTCCTACTTTATGGTTTGTGGGGTTTTCAGGAATTGCTGACTGTCAGTTCTCTGTGGTAATTACAGGTTTCATATAGGGCACAGGGAAGAAAATAGTGTTTCTTGGTATAGCAAACAAACAATTCATTGAAACTGGTGTAACTGACAGACCGCAAAAAATATAATTTATATATAAATATATATAAAATGTAACAGCAGTGGGTAGGAAAGGAGAAGAGACTAGTGAGTTCTTGAGGGACAGAAGCAGCAGAAAGAATGTAAAAGAAGAGGAATGCCAAAAGAATGTCATTATTGACATTCAGTGGTGGAGAGATTGAGTGAGAGGTATTGAGGTAGACATGAAGGAATATGAGGATGGAGCAGCTATTGTTGGTACAGATTTGTGCAAAAAGAGAGAAATGCCAGGAAGGCTGGGAGGTGAACAAGGGCAAGAAGCCTGGGTTTGAATTTTAGCTTCAGGGAATAAGCAGTCAAAATGAGATATTCATGCTATGACTGAGGAAAAAATATCAACAGAGCAGGGGAGTATAAAGGACAAGCAAGCAAGCAGTTCTGAAACAAAGCAGTATTGAAGTTCACCTTGCCGTCACCTAAAACATTTTTGCCCTTCTCTTATTGCAGACAAATCAGGAAAATGAAGTGGTTGCCTCAGACCAACACTATGCGTAAAGGAGAGTGACACTGCATCCCCTCAGTGCCTGCAGCATCCCAAGGCACAGGACAATGTAAAAAGACCTTATGTAGCACTGTGTAACACTCCAGTGTTCATGAGTCTTGAGACTTCTGCTGTAGTCCTGTGAAATGCTCTTGCTTTCCTTGCCCACTTCCTCATTACATAGCTTTGAGCAAAAGGAATCAATTTTCTGTTTACATAGCTAGTAAAGATGGTTTCTAAATAGTTTCCAATGCCTGATAGATTTGTCATTTCAAGGACATCACAATGCGCTGTTCCAAAAGTAACAAGCAGTTTAAAAGACAGAAAGGAACTTGGGAATAGGTCCCTTTCCAAGAAACTTTCTAGAGCATTGCACATTTTCCTAGTTAATAATAACCTTCGCCATTCTCTACAGTGGTAAGGGATTCTTATATGGGAACAGAAGATAGGTTAGGATTGGAACTGTTCAGAAAAAAAAAAAAAAAAGAAGAAAGAAAGTGTAGATGTTTCCTCCTCTTATTTTCTTTTTCCTCTCTATTTGACTTTCATTTGTGTAAATATTGGTTAAACTGAATGGCAGATAGAAAGGTTTCTCATTGTTGTGCCAGGAGATATCAATGAATTTCTAATACTATCTTATATGTATCCTTCAAGTGCGGTGAATGTGCCACTTATTTCCCATTATGTAATGGGATATTTTGATATTAAAAATGTTTTAAAATACTATTTTTACTTTTTAAAGATAATTTGTAAAAGCCAAGATAAATTGAAAAGAAAATATTTCAAGAAAATCCTGAAAGAGGATATATGGAACAGTACAAAGAAAAAGAGAAGGATGATCACAGATATCAAATGGTTTCTGTATACAGAGATATTAAATAGACTTGATCTCTTCAGCTGGAGAAAAAAGCTACTTTTACTCCAGGCTGAAGGCAAGGCAAAAGGAGAGACGGTCTTGATGTAAATTGAACAGGTTTGGTGGAAGAAAGTTTTAACTACAACTATTAAACATGACAGAACAAATGAATTTTCCAAAACAGAAAGTCTCCAAGTCTACATAGGAAACTGAAAAAATATACTATTGGAAAGATGTCCCTACACATTTCTTGTCTGCTTCCTCCCTAGGTTTCTGCTACCTACCACACCTACAGGACTCTGACTGGAGTGACTCTTGATCTGATAGGGTACAGGTGCTGTTACAGTCCTCAACTTTTCATCTCACCCACATTCCTCCTCCATGCAACACCACTCTCTGGAAGTTAGAACACAAACAATGGAGTTAAAGCAGATTACATGTGTGAAAATGAAGGGAAACAGCACATTTCTCTGGGATTTGCAGATACTGTGACAGGCTGCCTTAGTTAGGAAACGTCAGAAGTGTAATCGTATTAATAGAATCATTTTCTTATGCATGTGGAAATGGAGATGATGTATCATTTACAAGTGAATGAAGACACAGTGTTGGTAACTGCTGGACTGCATAATATGGCCACAAAATGCTTCCATAATAATGAGTCCAGGAAATTATTGCACAGCTGTAACACAAGTGTAGAGGAGATTAGTAGAGACTTTCAATGGATTTTTAGGTTCTCCCTTTTTAAAAATACCTTTCATCCTCAATGCAGCCTGATTGCGTATGGTAGCCGGCATGAAGGCAAGCAGCAACTGCAGCAAAGTTTTGCAGAGAAAACGTGAACATATGTGGATGTGCTGACATTGTAGCTCCAGGATGTAAAGAACTTCCAGAAGCTAAATTGCATGAAGAATGACAGGATCATCATGATTTAGGCTTTACTCAAACAGAGTAGGAAATCTTCAGAAGAAATTACTTTCTCCCTGACCTATTTACTTCAATATTTTTCTCATTCCCTTGGCTGTTGCAATTAGAGTTTGATTATAAGCAGACATAAAGAGTCTGTGCAGTCATTTATTCTGCTGTGATGGCTTGTGCTGTGTTTCTCCTACCTTCAGGTGGAGAAGCTAGCAGAAGGAAGCAGATGGCCTGGGACACCAGTCCCAGATGATTGGGAACATGACATTGGGAAGGGATATGGCAGGTAGATCTGCTTTTATCTAGAAAATTTTATTTCCCTGCTTACTCAAAGCAAAAAAATTACTTCCCAAGACGCATTTTCATTCATATGCAGTCTCCCCCCACCAAATAACTGAACTCTGGTCCAGGCTGAAGCAGTAGGTCCTCGGAGCCTTGTGAACTCTCTGGAATTTATTCTTAGATGTTTACAAGGACAGGAGACATGTTAATAGGAGAGGCACACAAGATCCCATGTGGTGTTTACAGGAAGAAGAAAAGAGGGTGTCATTATGAAGAGGTCCAAGTTTTGATATGCATTATGACCAGCTCTTCTAACCTACCAACACACATGAATATAACCCATATAAAAATTCCACAATACAGCTTTAGTGAGAGGATCTATACTACTTTGGTCATATCCTCAGCTGATATTAATGAAAACTGAATAGAAGATATACTCCAGCTGTGCAGATTTACTCTGGTGGAAGATTCAGGCCTCTGTTTTTTGCTTGGCTTTGGGTTATGACATGTTAGATTTATTGCCTCATTTGCTACAGTAAATGAGAGTCTCTGGGCTGAGACACATTCGATAGCAGCGTGGTGAATGGACTGGCTGAGGAGCAGGACAGGAATAAAGAGAGAACATTTGTTCTGAAATACAGAACCCAGTCCTGATTTCTCTCCTAGTCCATCACTACTGCTTTCCACATTGAGTGAAGATAATCTGCTTTGAGACTTGAAATGAGCAAAGGCATTTTTTTCTTAAATGAAAAGTGTTGTAGTGAAACAAATTTGACAGTCCATAGAATTCACTATAGATCTTTGTTGAAGTGGAAAGGGATTACCTAATTTCTGTGCTAAGAACTGATGTTTAAAGTGTGCAATGGAATACACAGATAGTTGTATAGGGCGTGACAGTGTTTTGTTTTACACTTACCTGCTGTCTTGTACTGAGATCGCCAGACATCAGCTGGCAATCATGAGAATTTGGGGAACTTGTGCCAGAGAGTGTAGGCTCCTGAAATAACAGTAAAAATCATACTTATGATTTTAAGTACGTGATAAATGAGTAAATATAGACAGATGAGACATGATGACTTTGTGTATGACAATAATATAAAGCCGATGAATGTGGTGATTGCATGTAACAAATGAGAAAAAAAAAAATCTCTTTTGATTTCTGACTCAGACCTTACATTTTCTTGGAATTTGACTAAAAACAGCCACTTCAGTAAGGATGAAATCTGCTTCACAACAAAATTCAGAGACTAAGTTTTACAGAAGATTTTAGAGCATCTACAGTCAGACAACTTTTTACCTTTTTAAGTATAAAGCTCCTGGTACCATAAAATACAATATCCTTGTATTTACAGTTGATGTGACAAACTGTTTTAGGGTATATGATAAAGCCCTTCATCAAAGCTGTCTTCACATGTTTACTTACAGTCATAAAGAGCAATGTTTGGAAATAGATCCTCCTCAGTTCTCCCTAGAAAGGACAGTTTGTTCAGTATAATACTTGATGTTAGTGGTGGGATCTGATTTTGGATTATCAGCTTGTAATTAAGGGAGCTGTTAATGCTGAGAAGGAATTTTGAGCTCAATCTATAATCTGTTATCAGTTTTAATGGACAAAAATGTGCTCAGAAGAGAGAATACAAGCTGTCATGGTGTCAGATGCTTCACTGAGGTGAGAGTGTGCAGGCTAAGTCCATGGAACAGCACTGACACAGAGGAGCTGGAGATCTGGCGTGGCACTGACAGATGAGCTCTTAAACTCTTCAGAGCAGCAGCATAATTTTTGGCTTTCTTCTACTGTGAGTCTTCTCCACTATTTCTAGTAGTTAATAGAAAATATCCTCAGTCAATATATGGGGTTCAGTCTCTCAGTGTAAATGATCCAGGCATTCCTACGAAGGCCTCTGAGGCAAGATAATCTCACTCATCATCACTTCCAGGTTGGACAGCAACTTCATACCTGCTAATTGTTGCCTGGAGTGTGGCAAAGGCCAAGGAGGCTCCTTTGCTGACCGAAGGGATGGGAGTATAGCTCAGTGATTATTGATAATGAGGCAACTATTAACAAAGCATGGGAAAAAAACACAGGGAAAGTCAGGTAGCCATCACTACCCTGACACTAAGGAAGCCTAATCAATTGATGAGAAAGATCACTTGTTTGCTAATTGCAATTAGTTGAACAAACGCTGAGCAGGGTGACTTCCCTGATGGCTGGGAGACTACACTGTGGAGCCCATCCATCTCAGAAGCAGTTAATTAACTTTACTGCCTGTTCCTTCACATTCAAGGAGGAAATAAGTCCTGTTCTGTCTGTGTAACCTTTTACCTTTATTTATTTATTTTGCCATTACTTCAGTGATTCAGTTGACACTCTCTACCTTGCTTGCTGCATAATCACCTCTCAGATATAATCATTACATATTCCATGGGATTCAAAGGCCCTGTTTGCCTCCTTTGCTGTCCCAGGAACCGAGATGACTTTTCTCACCTTTTCCCACAGATAGTATGTGGAAGAAAAACACCATTGCCTACTGCTGGTGCTCAATGAAAATGTGTGCATGAGTTTATCTTAAGGATTTTGCAGGGAGACAGACACTGTGGACATAATTTTTCATTTTCCAAAGGAAGAATTGCTCAGCCTTTTCAAAATATTACAAAGAAAATCATTTTAGATCACCAAGAAATTAACCAAATTGCTTTTCCTGTGACTTTTTTTTTTTTTCCTCCTCATTTTGCCCCTGCATGTTTTCTAGTCCTTCTGTTGATCTGTGGCTTTTCAAAGCCTTTGTATTTTTCAAACAGAACCACTAATTGCACCTTATGTTTGGCCTTTCATAGCTAGCTAAATTTTTTGAATTTACAAATTGTGCAGAGGACAGTATTTCTATTTCAACTATGCATTCTGCTCTTACGAGTTGAGAAAAATGACAAAGAAAAAATCAAAATGCTGAAATAATTATTTCCAACCAAAACTGGATGGAATAAATATTAGTAATCAGTTTTAAGGAAAAATAAATCATTTACTCATTTCTAAAAAATCTATTTACCAAATCTAACTTTCATCTTTCTGCAATCTTCACTAAAACCAACAGTTCCTCTCTCTCTCTCTTTCTTTCTTTTTCCTTTCCTAGGAGGAGTGACCAAAATATAAAATATACTACTCCCATTAGCCTGATAGTATACCAGCCTTGGAGAAGAAAACCCAGGGGGCAGAAGCCCAGGCCTGTCTCACGGTTCATCTCAGGCACTTCTGTTAATACCGGTTCTTTCTAGCAGGGTTCCTGTTTAACACTGGAGTGGGTTGTCTGGAGACACATGAAGTCTCTATCTTTGGAGACACTCAAGGACTGACAGGACAGAGTCCTGAGCAGCCTGCTGTAGCTGACGCTGCTCTGACTGGGGCTGGAGTACATGATTTCCAGAGGTGCCTGCTAGCCTCAGCTATTCAGCAAGCACATTGCAGAGGCAGCATTTGCTAAGGTGGAGCATCACAAATGTGAGAACAGTTGGGCCTCACTCCAGGGTCTCAGTGAGACCCACGCTCTCTCAGTGGATGTCCTCTGTAAGAGCCTGAAACACAGACAGCTGCATGACTTTCCCAGGTAAGAAGCAAGAGGCACTGTGTGGAAGGGCAGAGAGCTGGACCTGCATTTCTAGACAACTAGACCATCAGGGCTCCCTCCTCCTGGCTGTCCCTGGCTGCTTTGCCTGGACCAATGTCCTACTCAGTACCGGAGCATTATAATTCACAGACTGTGCTTGCTGCCAAACCTCTGCTGCCCTGAAAGGCTGTTTGTACCCAGTAGAACTGAAAAGAAATCACTCCACTACAAGTACATTAAGCACATGAACAGCTCTGACAATAATTTGTTTGGTAAGCTGGCTTATGCTTTATTGAATTCATTTACTGGCTGTCCAACAGCTCCATCAGGCGCTTTTGCAGCAGCCAGACGTAGAGACATGACCTCCAGTCTAGAGTCAAGTCCAAAGGTCCTCCCCACTTCTTTCCTACAGTGGTAAAATGAAAATCTCCTCAAGCAAGCAGAGGTGTCCTGCCACAGTCACTTATGGTATGTGCTGTGCAAACTAAACATTAGCATCATTTCAGCAGAAGCAGCTTGGTGCAGCTGTGCCAAGCTTTAGCAGGTTAATGTGCTTTGGACACGTCTAAAGTGCTTAACAGTTTGATGTGGCAAGGCCAGAAAATACAATTTTAATCAAATCCGAGCATTGTTCTCTCTCCAGGTATAAAAACTTCATGAATGCAACAACCTGTAATACCTCACATTCATTTTTTTCATGCAGGTTGAATATAAATTGTAGCATGTCTTTAGCAGCACTGGTGTGGTAATAGAGACAGATTGCAAATTTACCAGTGAAATACTGAAGAGGACATTTTGTCTTAATGACTTTGCAAAGTGGGAGAAACAAGTCATCAGAAGTCTACTTTTCTAAAGGGAAGCCTGAGAAAAGCAATTCAATGTTGGCCACACATGTATAAAGCAATTATGGTAAATAAGCCATAATACAGAGAAATGTTAATCTATTTTGTGAGAGATAAGGCAAAGGTTGGCTGGCTTCTACGGGCTCAGCATTGCATTGCAACCTACACACTCGAAATGTATTGTACATAATAAATGGAGTGGGAATAGCTGATGAATATCACAAAACGGAGACACAGAGAGCTTTGCTGCACCACTGGATAATGTTTGGGTATTTGTTAGTGACAGATGGTAGGCTTTTTCATCCGTATCTGTGTGCCCTGGATGGAGGATTGTTTGATGACACACGAACAGTTACTGTCACTCTCTTCTTTGTCATCTTGCAGCATTCTTACAGCTTTGAGGGCCTTATGTGTTTAATCATTTATGCAGGGATTTTATGAGGCAGGTGCTTAAGAGTGTGGTAGGAGGGAAGATAAAACAAATAAATTAAAGTCAGTTCCAGTTACTCTTAATCCCAGCAAAGGCACAGACTGACATCACTTAACTGCTCTTAAATGGCCTGGGTCTTGTGTTACCGTTGGAGCTGACGACAATTGTGGTGTTAAGTGATTGCATGCAGAGGCCAAATAAAGGAACACACCGACATCAAACCATGTATGGCCAAATTCCCTCCTCTGTGGATGCCAGTGGGAAGGCACAACATGCATTGAATACCAGAAAAATAATTATGAGCTGAAATACCCTTCAGACCAGTCTTACATTGTTCTGATGCCCAGACCAGATGTTGCAAGAGGCTGGAGGTGACTGAAGGTGACTGGAGTTCTCTCCTCATAATGGTTTAGCTCCAAGAGGTGTGCACCCCACCAAGGGCACTCTGGTAGCAGGGTACTCGTGGGGCTGCATCCACACTGGTCTCAGCCCCTTTATCTTGGCTGGTGGCTCCAGCTTGTTGCTGAGAAGTCTACTTAACACTTCTTCAGCTGCATTTTAATTGAGAGAGAGAGAGGAAAAACAAATTAAAGTAACAAAAAAAAAACCAAAAACAACCCAAGAAAGGTAAGCACTTCTACTTGGGAGAAATCAAGGGCTTGCAAAATAGTCCAGGCTAAGATGGATGGGGACATGTTAATACTGAACTTTGCTTTCAACCCCTTCTTCCTATTTACAGACAGGTGATACCAGGCCTCTTGGCAGCCTGGTTCTCTGGGACCTCTTTCTGTAGCATGGCTGTATCCCTACAAACTGGGCTCTGGGTCCTGCTCCTACTTTGTGCTATGGAGTTAAGATCCAAGTCCTTACTATTGCACAGCTCTAGCATCCCTTCACAGGTAACTGCACTCTGTCCCTCTGCAGGTGGTCTATTACATTTTCGCCTGAAGACAAATCAATGCAGTAGGAGAGCTGCCCCATTGAGTCCTTCAAGTGCCTCAGCTGCCAAGAGGCACAAGGCTGTCCTCTCTGCAGAAGCCTGAGATAAAACAATTAGAGCTTTGATTAGTTGAGGCTAAAGCCCAAGTTAACGAATATTAGACAATGTTTCTTTTAGACCTGCAGTTTTTGCCTACCCATTTGTCAGTATGTCTTTGTATGTTCCCAGAGGAATTTGGTCTTATTTGTTGAAATATCTCATGGCTGGACTGTCTCCAAACATCAACTGTAAGCCTGATTAATTATCAAGGAGATCATCACAATTCATAATAAGTTGTGTGCTAATTACATGTACCCTATGAGTATTTTCCTCTCATTTGTCTTGTGAGTGCTCATTTTGCAGATTAATAATGAACATGACAAATGCAGTGAAACCAGTGTTGTGGACTATCAAATTAAGGCATGGGGGGATTGTGCTCTTAATTAAAACTACTATTTGCTCGGAATTACAAATGGTACTACTCATCTTGCTTCCAGAAAAGGCTATTTATTAAAAATGCAGTATTCCCAGGAGAAAAGGCACTGAGGCACTCTTATTACCAAAAGAATCACTTAGTATTGAAAACTCTTTCATATCCACACTGAGTTGAATAGTTTATGAAAAATATCAGCTTGTTAGACTTGAAGTTCATTTCTCTCTCTCTCTCTTTCATGTAGGCAAGTGTAAATAAGCATTTGTCTTTTGTTTGATCCAAAAAACTCAAGTCTGTGGGTTTCTCTCCTCAGTTGGGCTTGGCCTAGAGTTTCTCACTAAATCTGTCAGTGAGCCTCACAATAACTTTTTGTAGTCAAGAGGTACAATAAAGGTGGTTATGAATGGGCATCTGTCAGAAGTAACTGTTTTGGTCACTGACAGCTTCATGGGCTACATGAAACTCTGCAGTCTGGAAGTGAAAAATGGTTTACTTATATTTTCAAAAGAGCCTCTCACAGGCTAAAAACCCAGTATTTTTGGTTTTGAGACAAGAAAAGATGTGGATTAGCAATGTGTGCCGTGACATCTTTGGATTTTAAGCTAGAGGCTTGCACTGCAGCAGCCAATGTTTCAGAGAAATAAGTTCTTTGGGCATCAAAATTCAGCTGTCTGTGGGGTTTATAGTTTGCTTGGGAATGGATTCCTTTTGGTTAGATGGAGGTGTCTTAGCAATTAGATTTTGTAGTGATAACTTTATGTCAGAAACCTATAAATCCTATAATTTCTATTTAAAATCCCACTACTCTTAAGTTCCTTTCTATACTGCTTTTCTGATCACCATTTCCTTCATTCTTTATAATAGATTAGCTAAATTTCTAATGAATGTTCTGGTTTCAGTAAAATATCTTGTGTTCTTCTAAAAAGCCTCACATTAAATTACTATAGAGCCGTGTTTCCCTAGCAATCCCCCCTCCTCCAGTAAGCTAACTAACCTTAGTGCTAAAATCAAAAAAATATTTTCAACAAGGAATGATTTCTCTCTCACTCAAAACTCTGGGATTTCAGAAATAAAGAAGATGAAGATGATCTCTTGTGGAATGGCTCTAAAAAGCATCCTGTCCTCTTTTTAGCCCTTTTCATACCCCAAAAGAGCTAATAACAACCCATATAATTACTTGCTTATTAGTTCATGACTCCGTGACTCAGGTGCCATCTCCCATTAGTCAGCATGACCTCCCATGCATTTACATCACAATGGCATGAAATTCTAATTGCAAGTAATTTAAAAGTCATAGGGCTTCTCTCTTGAAACAACAGTTTTGCCCATCAAAGTGACTTTCATTCAGTTAGTCAAAACATATAGTAACAAACTGAGTGGAAGGTACCCTACTATCTGATTACCAAATCACATGTAACTTTTATAGAAAACGTAGGCCATTCAGCTATCTTAATACCCTAGAAACCTCCAGATATGTTATTTTTTGGGGCCACCACCTTTCTAAATATAGATTCTTTAACTAATGCAAGTATATTTGCTAAAATGAAAACCTTTCCACAGAAAACAACATTTGGTTCATGTCACCATCTGTTCATTCATTAGAAGACCCAAACCAAACCATCCATTCTCTACTAGATCTTTCAGTGCTGATCAACTCTGCTGCTAGTGGCTGCCAGGCTTCAGGACCTGCCCTTGTTACAGTGCTTTTCTGTATGTCTGCTTTCGCACTTCATTTCTGCAAAGCAGAGGAGAAATTCTTAAAATTTGCAGAACTGCAACTGTCTAGCATTGCTGCCAAATGTCTTTCTTTTCTTATGGTACCAATCTGAATACAGAATAAGCAGTGAGTTTGCTGACACATATACTTAAATCAGAATAATTTTTCTTTGCCGTATGTTTGTTTTTATGACCTTGCTTACATATTTATAGAACTCAGTTTTTCTGAGGGAGAGACTTGTTTATGTTTGCTCATGCAACAGCTGTACTTTGTCTTTTAAAAAGACAGTATAGTCCTTACCCCTAGCTATTTTTAAACTACCTAAGTCTCACTTGTCATCTAAAAATAAGTTTTTGATATCCACATATAATATGCATATAAACATGATATGACCAAATATGGTTGCATAAAGGGGTTCATATCAGCCCTTTGGCTTCTTCTATAGTGTAATGATGATTTTAAAATTAAAACACATCAAAATTATAAACATATCCTGTACTTCCTGTTTGCAAAACACCATGAACAGAATTTTGTGTTTTTTTTTGAAATAGAGTCTGAGCACACAGCCTTCTCCCAGCATTGTTCAAACAATAATGGTTTTAATTCCCTGAAAGGATCCATAGAATCATAGAATATCCCAGTTTGGAAGGAACCCATAAGGAACATGAAGTCAAACACCTGGCTCCACATAGAACCACCCAGAAATCAAACCTTATGTCTAAGAACATTGGCTGATGCTTCTTGAACTCTCACAGGCTTTGTACTATGACCACTTCCCTGGGGATCCTATTCCAGTGCCTGGTTAATCATAACTTGTGTACAGCAAGTCCATTATTTTGAATTTTGAAGGGAAAAGTAATGTAGGAATGTAAATTGAAAATTCTGATCCTCACAAATAGTCATGAAAGATCATTAAAACATTATATATATTTTTTTAATCATGCTTTCTAATCATTTTTTTTTTTCTTTAAAGGCAATCCCAAAACATCTAGGCCATTTCACTCTCAAGGCTTTAAGCTTTCTTCTTCCTTATTGACCATAACTAACTCCTGGAGAGCATTGTTCAGGTTGCCTGAACTGAATATGGGGCTCTACCACCAAGGAAGAAACCTCCTGCAGCCTGGGAGCCTTCAGATCTCTTGAGAATTTAGGGCTGTCAGGCTCAGAGGTGAGACTCTGGGTTCCTTGACTGATCTGACCCAAAGCAATCCCCATAAAGGAGCAGACACAGACTTTGGCTATGTAGACTTTCTTGAAATAAGCGTGCCAAGCTGGTTAAAAGAAAATGCTAAAGGTCAGTTAACATTCAGACAGATGAACTACATAGGCTTTGGAAAAGGTTTACATTTTGATTAACTTGGCATTTCTTTGACAAAAACAAACAAACAGAAGAAAACACAGCAGAACGGAAAAGGTTTTCAAAGGACAAGTCCTTATCAAATCAGGATCTGTCACAGTTTAAAACAGTGCCACAAGCAGTAGATTTAAGAGGGTCTGGCTTCTTACCAATTTGTGTCTCACAAATGATCACCTTTGTGACCTTAATCATTTAAAGTAAGGAATATGCTGGTGGTTGGAACCTCTTTCTTACCTTTCCTTGGGCTATGCTTCTCACCAGTCTAGGAGACCTTTGAGACAACTGTCTTTCTTTAAAATCAATAGACTGTTTCAATCCAGTGTTACTGTGGAAAGACGGTCAGGCTGAGATTCACAAAGACACAAAGTGCAGCCCAGCATATTACCAAATCAGGCAGCCTTTGGTTATAGAGTCTACCATACAGACATTTACCAATACATACTTCCCTCCCCATTTACTTTCCTTCCTCCTCATGCTGCTCTTCTGTAGTTAGCTGGAAGCATCAAGTTCAGTGTGATGCACAAAACAATATTAAAATCAAATTAGCAAGAACATGTGGCCACCTAATATTTTAAGGCTTAATCATTAAGGCCACTATGCAGCTGTTTAGCTTTAGAAGCAGTCAGAGCCTATTGATCTGATGAACTGAGTAGGAATATGTGTCATTGTTTTAAAAAAAGTTTCAAGAAATATTTCTGTATGACAGAGCGTAGATGGTAAAGAGATATTTTTAGTGTAATGTTTAAGTGCATTGCAAGTCTGATTGCATTCCTCCAGAAGAGAATGAGTCATTACACACAGATAATATATGCAATAAATTTAACTTGCTTTTCTGCTCATGCAATGCTATAAAGCAAAACAGAGTTTCCTAAGATGCTTTCTTCACTGGAGTTCATTCTTCACTGAGACCCTATTTTTTTTTTTTTTCCGTTTAGTATTTCTGTCACCCCTGTACGAAGATCCGGCTGTGCCTGGTTCTGACCCAGCAGATGAGCTACAACATTAATGCAGTTCCCTTGTGTGATAAACATGCAGCACAGATTTCAGGTGGAGTACTGCACCCCACAAAACTTTGAACTCCCCTTTGCATTTTACATAGCTTATGCACCTTTTAAAGCTTCTCTTTAGCTTCCCTTCTACTGTTTTCCTGTCTCTGGGTTAGCACCCCCAGTGCTGCCTGTTAGGTCACTAACAGCTCTATCCCTCCAAACTTCCTCTGTCAGTGTTTTACGAGCATCTACAACAACAAAGTCCTGGCATCACAATTGTGTCCTACTGTAATAAATAATAAACACTCCTTTGTTGTTCCTTTCTGCAAGCTGTGGATACATCTGACATTTTCTTAAATATTCAATGTTTCACTTAGACAAACAAGAAAAGCTTCAAGGGCATTGTTATCTCATTGTCATGGAAAGGGTTCTGCCTGGATGACAATATGAAAGGCCATTTTATGACATGGCTTCCCACAAAACAGAGGAAACAAAGTTCTGTGGTTTCAGCTCAGCATGAGAAATTTTCAACAACATTAGAGGGCTTTCTGCAGCAGCAGTCTTCATAAGTGAAAATATATGCACACAATTATAAGAATACATTTTGAACTTCGTGGTGGGATGGATGACCTAGTATTACAAGGCAGCACTTAAGTGAAAACTTTTGTAGTGGGATCTTTGTGATGTTTATTGAAATGTAAGCAAGTTTTTTCCTTAATTCATAGCAGAGATGGTTCTTGTGTGCAGCATGCTTTGTTGAAAAAATAAAGTCAAATTATATTTTCACATAGTTCAAAACTGAGCGGTTTAGATGCCAAATGATTTCATGCAATTCAAAACAGAGATCATCCCTATTGTTCTTGCTTACATTATCGTATGAACCCTGTTGTGATTATATAAGGTACTTTTAGTGCTCAGTCTAGCAATGGTATTGCAAGAAAAAAGCTTTATACAGACTGCATTATTCAGCTGGGATAAAGGGGCATAAAGAGTATTCAGAAAATCACTTGCTAGGGGAGCTGGGTAGGGATTCCCAGAGCACTGGATTATCTAAACAAACAACTTGTTTAGTAACCCCGTAACATAAAGACTGTGGGACATGAAGACTTCACAGAAACGGTGGTATCCAAAGATGGGAGAAAGGTCCATTCAGAAGCTACTGACAGTGATCTGTTATGGTGATTTATGATTTTTACATATATACAAATTTATATTGTAAGGAATCCTTACAATATAAAGGGTCAGAAGAAACTCTTTCATCACCATGCCTGTGTTCTGTAGGAACCTCCTACAGTGTCACCTGCAACTTATGTTTGACAGGAAAATTTTCCAAAAAGCTACTCTACATAGAAGTACATTAAGACCATTTTGTATTTTGCCTTTACTCATGACCTTAAATTTAGAATCTTGTATTTGAGATGTTTAAAAGTGTCCCAAAAGTGGAGCTTATACAGATTACAGAATGGGCTATTTTATGATGTTTATGACAGACATTCTTTTTTATTGAGTGTTCAGATCTTTACAGAAAAGTGACAAGAAAGGAAAGAAGCTTTGTGCAATGAGCACTGTATTTTTTTTTCTTTTAATTTATGATTGTGAATGCTTGTAAAATGTGGAAAAAAAGCTACTAAGGTTTCTAACGTGATGGAAGGAAAGCTGGTATATGGGAAGACCTTTGCTGTGTCAGCTGTAGTGTTGCTCACCTGAGACAACGAGAATAAAAACCTAGGGTCAATAAATTGACCTTGATTTTGTTCCAGTGATGAACTCATCACAGCCATTAATTTGACAACGTTCTAGTTCCTGCTTCTGATTGAAGGTTTTAGGTGGGACAGTGTCACAGGCCTTTGACAGTTGAAACATAGAGCATCTCAGCTACTGGGAGAAAAGCTTCTGCATTTCATTAAATGGCTTTGAAATCATAATGGAAAATTGAGCTGTATGAAGAGATTGCAAATGCCAATGGAGGTATTTACACCAGGTTTCTAGGCTCCACTTTAAATTCAGCTTCTGGCCTACCAACATTTGGCATTTTCTTTGAGCAGTACAAATCTGAGAAGAGGAAAGGAATGTGAATGAGCCCATTAGCCCAGATCTCATAGATCTTATGCTTTTGGGACTTCAGAAATTGACAGTATTTGTTGATAAAAAGCCTGAAAGATCAGCCAGCACAGTAAGTTACTGTTAAGAAACAGCTTATTTGGTTAATTTGCTGCAACTGAATTGCCTGTAGGAGTGTATGTGGATTTTATGCACATCTGCATAATTTTTTTTCACTGCCCCATGCAATTTTAACTGAATATGCATGCCATTCCACACCCCTTGAATGGCATTCAATGCTCCTGAGTAATGAAACAACTATTTGCCTTTTCAGAGGCACAGCAGCAGGAAATATATTCTAAACTCATTTCATGTAGTTTGTGGAATTACTCAGGTCTCTTTCCAGCTGGAAGCCGGTTGGCAGGCACACAGCAGCTTCTAGCCTCTCTCATACACAGCCCTGTGCAGCTCATCTGAGTAGGCTATTAAATATGAAAAATCAACCTGTAAATGAGGATGGATTGGCTGCGAATGCTATTCAGTTTGTGCTGCCAGCACGCACTATGTGCCATCCCTGCAAGGGTCACAGCTCTCTGCCATAAAAGAGAACGATGCCTCGGAGAGGTCACAGCACAGGATACAGTGTAACATATGTGCTGGGTGATACTCCTCATTGACCATCTTGTAGAGGTAAAAGCAAACAGTCTCCTGCCTTACAATAGGCATATGCCAAGCACAGATGACTCAATGTCCTGCAGCTATGAGCTCCATAACACAATCTTTGCTTGGCCAAGAAGAGCTGAACACTTAGAGACGAGAAATGGAGAGTCTCAGAGCATCAACTCGCCATGCTCCAAGAAGCTGCAGAGGTTGGATGTACAGATTGGTCCCAGGAAGCAATGTCAGCTTCAGTAGTACTTGCTGCTTCATTTCATCCTGTCATCAGGGATTTCAATTAATCAGTGTTTCCCATGCCAGCACAGCCCTGTTTCCAGTTTGAGACCCACACAGTTCAAGTATTTGGCTTTTGCACTTGGCTTGATAGCCAGAAATTGGACACATGTATCTCATATTTTTCCTAGTTCCCCTAAACAGCAGCCAGGGAATTTCTATTATATTTATTGAGGAAAATTCCAATATAACCAAAATACAATGCACAATGATTTTCTGTGCATTTCTTACAGTACTTAGTATCACATCAATCAACAAAAGACATGGTATTTTAAGTGTTCACCTTATGTTGCAAAATAAGTTTGAAAATGTTCCCAAAAGGTTAATATTTTTATAGAAGTGTTTTGTTATAGAATTTAACTAGTCAACAAACTGCCTGTAGCCACCAAAACATCTGCTATAGATGCCCTGAGAGCCATCTATAAAGAGATAACATTCCCATCTGCAAGGTGTGGATTATAGACACTATTTATGTTAAAGCCATGCATTTAAAGACTAAAGAGACTAATCTTTACTTGGGAGCTACTGCACTGAAGTACAAGGAACAGTTGGTTCTCTGGTACAGAAAGGACACTACTCAACAACCCATGGACATGTTAGAAGAGCAGCACTTGGGAGAAAGAGGAACAGACTTTTTTTTGCTGTTTTAAGGGGTTGAATGCACATAGTATTCATCACCTAATATAGAATTTGCCTAGGATGACAAACTTTAAAACAGCAACACCACTTTGCTTCTTAAGAAAAGCGTATCACATAGTCTCAAGTGACCACCCTAGTTTGGGTGCTCCTGCCAACACAGGACATCTGTTCATAAACAACTCAATTTCTTGGCAAAGATAGTTTTGGCCTCACTGCAGATAACTCCTGTCACTGAGAAAAAAGTTGAGTTAGAACTAGAGTTCAACCTGTAATGTAAAATCTAAACCCAGGTTGTGATTATCCCAACTAAGATTGGGTTTTACAGTTAGTGACCACCTCTTACAACACAACTCTGGGCAAATGTGAAGTTTGATCTATTTACTAACGGAAGGAGGATACAGGACATACCATGGTAACTGCAAATACCAAAGTATCTGGAGGCATTCTGTGGGTCAGGGAAATCAGAATCAGTATATACAGCACTCAGAATGGCCATGAAATTTCCCTCCCTTAGACTCTGTTCCAGTTATGTCAGGAATAAAAATCAATACCTAAGTTGGTCTAAGTTTTGATTTGTACTTATTGAAATATATCACTATGTATTTTTTGGTTAAATAAAGTTATTTTTTGAGGGGTGCAGGAGAGTGAGAGGGTGTTTGTAAGCAGCATTTCTGCCTTTAAACAAAAGCTATTTCTATGGGTAGGTTTTAGTGGATGAAATATACTTGTCTCATCTCTTAAATGGTTCATGTTGGAAACTTAGAAATGATTTTAATTCTTGGAATAAAAATTGGTAGAACATTCCTAATTCACTATTCAGGATGACATTTTTCAGTCACATTAAGAGCATTAGGCACCCCCCATTCACAAGCCTTATGTACATCAGAGAGAAGGCCTATGTTTGGATCTTCTTGCCTTGAAGAATTTAAAAGATAACTGTCCTTTGTTCTTCAATTCTTTTCAGCTCAGGTGCTCAGCATTTGGGACGGATTCCCCACCCCCCCACACACACAATTGCTCACAACTTTCAGCAGAGTTGCTCTTGATTTATTCTGACATGATTGCATGGAAGGATCTGACTAAAGTCATGGTGAAGACACCCTTCATTATCATTAAGAGATCACGGTAATCAGCGGAGGTTCGTGAGGACTGGAAGAAAGCAAAAGTCACTCTTATAAAGAAGGAAAGGAAGGAAGATGCAAGGAACTACAGGCTGGAAAGGTGACAGGTACCTCTGGAAATGTGACAGGCAAAAATGATCAGAGAAAGCTATTTTCAAACATGTTAATTAGAAGGTGATTGAGAGTGGTCAACAAGCATTTGTAAAGTAACAACTTCTTACCTAACTAAACTTCTTACCTAGCTTCTTAACTAACTCTGTGATTCTGTAAGCTCGTGACTGAAGATGAAAACTAATACATCTCCTTTTACCTGACAAATTCCAAGCTGCCTCTTACATGTATACCTCTCTACTTGGAAATTTAGTAACTAAATAAGTAACAGATGGACTACAGATTGCATTTAGTTATGTCTGCATTTAATTTATTAAATAACTCAATAAGAACTGTAATTAGAAGAACAACTCAAATTTCCAGGTGCAGGCAGGAAAATGTAAACCTTTAGTTCAGAAAATAGTTCAAGAGCTTCCAGTTAGTACTTTCCTAACAGTCCAAGCTCAGTGACTGTCCTTGCTGGTATGGCCTCCAGTCTAATAAGACTGCATTAATCTATCGTCTAATAGGTCAAGGAAAAAAGGTACACACAGGCCAGTGGACTGTTCCAGAAATCAGTTTGTTGGTCTGTCAATTAGAACACATCAAGTTACTTGAAATTTCACTTCACATAGTATTGTCACAAAACAAGCAACCCCCCAAAATAAAAACAACCCCACCACACCTAATCACCACCACAAGTTGTGCTTCAACACATCCTCCTAAGCTACTAAAAAAAAAAAAAAAGGTGTCTGGACTACTTATCTGTTGATTTTTTTCTTCAGTTCTGATGATATTGTAATTGTGACTTCCTTTCAGCCACACTCTTTGCTTTTGTCAAGACTGTGTCATCAGGTTTCCGGAATATAGTCTATCTTTCTTGATGACGTGGGTGAAATAAACGGATATCCAGCACTGATTTCAAAGGAAACAGGACAAGGTCCCAGCAGTAAGAAGTTAAAAGGGAACTAGCGAATTATGTGTTATATCATTGCTTGTATAATTTGCATTGAAAATGTGAGATATTAAACACACAAAAAAAGCAGCTGCCTGGCAGAGGATCTATTGCATGCTTGCTCTTAATACCCTGTGAATCAGAGTGCATATATTAATGTTCAGGAATTGAAACTCTCTTAATACCCTGGTGGGATTAGTTGGATTGCTGGTGGGTGAATGTGTATCAGTGTATATGTATGTCTGAAACATTTCTTACTCACTTCCTTCTCTCAAACTCATCAGGGAATAACTTCTCCTTCCATGTCTATCAGGTAGGAAAAATATACCATTATCTTTCATTTTATTACAAATAAAATAATTACCAAATTATTACCAAATTACAAATTACGTTTATCTCTAAATAATAATGAAAACCTAATGATGATTAATGATATTCGAAAGTGTGTATCATAAACCTGTTAAACATACTTGACACTGTATGTTCAGTTCTAATACTGCCCCCCGTATACCCTCACAAGACATTTTACTAAATATTTTTAATTTAGGGGGGTGGGGAAATAAAATAAAATGAAATAAAAAAATAAACAAGTGAACCATATTAGCTGCCCCAGGAAGAATAGTTACAGAAGTTCAACGTGGTATATGAGCCCTGACTTAAAAAGCTGGTGAGCATTCATTGTTTATTCCTTCTTTTTCAATAATATCCATCAATTTGTCAAAGAACTTTCCATTTATAGCATTCATCTGTTGTAGATATGGACCTCTGACTCATAATGGTCTTAATATGATTATTAGGATAACTGAATACTTTGGTTTGTGTTACATAAAGCCCTGAACTGTGCACTTAGTTAGATACCTTACTTAGACTGTTGTCAGATGACGGGGTGAGGTGGATACTGAGCATCAAAGCCGAATCCCAACAGAAGCAGGGAGGTGATGAGGAAGCAGAAGCACAGAATGTTCACAGCCCCGAGAGAGTTACTTGTAAGAGTGATTTATGAGTGGAAATAGCAGAAGAGTGATGGAATAAAAGGCATGAGAATTAAAGATGGAGATAGTGACAGTCTTGGGTTTTGAAATATGACAAGGTTAAGGAGATAATTCAAGGTCTACATGTTTGAAAAAGATGTTTTACATACAAGTGAAAAGGACAGACTGTTAGTGTCCAGAAAGAGTGAGACCAGGACAGTAAGGCAAAGGGTGAGAGAGAGCGACAAAAAAATGAGACAACAGACTAGTAGAAAGGACAAAAACATTCTGCAGAGACACAGCAAAGAAAAGAAGAAAGTATAACATACAGATAGAGAGGAACACTGATTCATTTTGACGCTAAAAGAAATTAAATCTGTGGGATCATGAACTCCTTCCTCATCAGGGAGGAATCAGAACACATGTCCCCAGTGTCAGAGATCACATGGACTATCTAATGGGAATAGAGATAAGACAACATACGAGCTTGTGATTCTACTTCATACATGGGCAAGTGATGCCCCATCAAGTGATTTCCCATACCATGCAAGGTATGGGAAAACAGTAACAGTTGTCTTGTGTAGAGTTACTAAAAGACCTACAATGTTCAAAGGAGATAGAAATAAATATGAAGTGATTTGAGAGACTCAATAAAAGGAAGAGTAACATAATCACAGGAAAATGTAGGTTTGAAGAGATGTCTGGAGGTCTCTAGCCCACCCTCCTGCTCAAAGCAGAGCGAACTTCAAAGTCAGATCAGGTGGTTCAAGCTTTATTCAGATGAATTCTGAAACTTTCCAAGGATGCAGATTTCACCACCTCTCTGAAGACACTCTGCTGGAGTTGCATATGTGGCTTTGTAAAGACACCAAAGGTCAGAACTGTTTACAACTTGAAAGTTCTTTGATATTTTTTGGACAGATGTTACTAGAAACTCAGCACAAATGTCACTAGCAACATTAAAGACTACATAGATTTCCTTACTGAATTCTGAAGAAATCAAACAGGACTGTCAGCATTTTATCATAACATATCTTGAGTTGGAAGAGACCCATAAGTGTCATTATATCCAACACATGGCTCCACACAGGACCACTTAAAAAAAGTCAGAACCTATGTCTGAAAATATTGCCCAAATGTTTCTCGAACTCCAGCAGGCTTGGTGTTGTGACAACATCCATGGGGAACCTGTTCCAGTGGCCAGCCACACTCTCAGTGAAGAACCTTTTCCAAATACCTATCCTGATGCAACTTCATGTCATCCCCTCCAGTTCTATCTGGTCTTTTAGTTTAAATAGATTATGCATAATATTTTAGGGAAATATGCTGATTTAAATAGTCGTGGATAGTGTGATCAAAGACTGAATATTAAACAGAAATTAAAAAATAAATGTAAATGCAATAAAAGATGCAAAGTTCCTCATAGTGGGAAGCCTTGCCTGTTTGCAGACTGATGCTGCTGGAGTGCATGTATAGGGTTGTCTCACAGAGAGCCCAGAGATTCTGTGATACAGGAACCAGCAGGAGAGTTTACATTAAGATGTTTAAAAGTAGAAAGCCAGGCTTTCTACTATTGAAACAGGCATTTATAACCAGTGCTTTTGATGCAGATAAATAGTCATATCCTCCCCCTCCCCCAAATGCTTATTAGATACATTATTTTGTTAACTGGCATTGCTGAAAGGCGATGAAGCAATTTATTAAACTGAGGAGAATATTTCATAGATTGCATTTGATGGATGTTGGCATTTCCCAACAGTTTTGACAAAACAACTCAAAAGTCAACATTCATTTTTATCTTTTGAATGGATGATAGGACATATCATTCACATGAAATAATCAAAGAGAAGATGTGCTTTACCACAATGAAGAAAATGGTCCTTTATGATCTGTGTCAGATGTGCTGAAAAACTGGAGCTAAACTGGAAGGTGATGATAATGCATGTGACAGAAAAGCACGAACAAACAGATGTTTTCACAGTTGAAAAATAATGTGTATAGGTCTTAATTCAGTATTTATTATCTGGGGTTGTTAACCTATAGTCCATCAAATGAAGAGTTTGCTGCACTAAATATGAAAAATGATATGAAGCTGTGCATACATCTGAAGAACAAGAGCCTTATCCTAAAGAAAAATGGCACAAAACTTGCTGCTCCAACATCCAGTGGGCAGTCCTCTATCCCAGATCTGTCCCAGATCTTTGGGTTGACTATTTATGGTTAAAAATAATTTCTAGTCAATAACAGTGGCTGAAAAAGGTCTGGATTAAGGCTAAAACTTTAAATTATTATTATTTTTTTCTTTTCAGAATTGACGTATAAAGTGTCCTAGTTCTGAACTTAGGACTAGGTTACATGGTAGCTTTGCAAAATGCTTGAGGCAGGATGAGCCCACCACCGCAGAATACTGCTCCATTTACAGGCAAGGTGAAAATCATTAATTTATACTTCAAAATATAAATTGATTTCTCAGGTGTTTTCCTTCCTCTGCTCCTGGGATTTATTTATTTAGTTAATTGCAAGGAGTGCCTTGTTTTGGCTAACAAATATGTGACATTTTTAAATTGTTGTGGGAATCCCCAGATCTCTTTCTATTTCAAAGTACACTAGGTTTCTTTCTTAGGAATGAAAACAACAAATTGTGGGTTCCCTGTGGCAGGGAGACACCTGTAGTCAATTTCATGTGTCTTGTAATAAGAGGTATCAAAGTTCATAGGGCATCTTTGCTTGAGTGCAGTCTAATTTTGCCTGTTGACCCCTGAAATTGCCCTGGTTTCTGAATCATTAACTGATCTCCTCTACTGGAAATCACAAGTTGGTTCTTTAAGTCTACCAAAATCCATAGCTTTTTATTTTTCCTTTCATTCTTTCAAAGGGAAACAAACTGTGGGAGCATATCCAGCAAACAAGGTGTCTTTTTATCCTTTGCAGACTACCATTTATTAATAATTACTTTGGAAAAAAAAAAAAATGAAGAAAAGAACAGAAAGCTTGTTACCCATTGCAATCCCTGTATCAGCTTTCCCTTTCTTTCATATTGGAAATTGGCTACAGAAGAAGAAAACAATCTAAAAATGAAACGCTTAAGTGTATCCGGCCAACTCTTCCCCCCCTTGCTTACCATGACCTTGGACTGCATCATTAGCTTCTCATATAGAACAAAGCTTTGCAGCAAACAGTCTGGGAAAAGAAATTAACAAAGATCTTGATACTACATGGCTAAAGATTTTCCACATGTTTATGAGATGGGAACTTCAAGTACTGAAAACACAATGCTCACGTCACGGTTTTGCAAGCTTACTGCTTCTATTTAAAATAGCTTCACAGGCTTTCCCATAACTGAGTGTTCACTGCTATACCACCTTCATCTTTGATCTCGTTAGAGGTCTTGGGCAGAGCAACGTCAGACCATCAGACCTAGCTGGTTCGTGAATGTAGCTTTCAAGGAAGGCCGTGTTGTCAGAGGGATGCAACACCAGTAATTTGACAGGAACTACTTTTATCTCTAAGTTTGTGTTTTTCAATACAGAAGTAGCGATTAGCCATCCTGCTATGGGGAATAAGTAGGGTACACATCTCTGAACATAGTGAAGTCCAATATATTCTCCATAAACATGTACCTATGAAAAATCTCATAATTTCTTCAGACCCGAGTTGCAAAGATTAAAAGTGATTACCCCTGTGGTAGGAACGCAGCTAGAACGTCAGAACACTGTTCCAAGCTGACTTCCATGATACACACAGGCATAGAGATTCATCAGGATTAATTTTTCAGTGTTTGTAGTCATGAGAGTAACACATGAAAGGACTGAATGTCACCAGCAGATCACAGAAACATAGAATGGTTTGGGTTGTAAGGGACTTTAAGGATTACCTAGTTCCAACCTCCCTGTGATATGGGATGACCTTTGACATCAATCCTAATTTTGTATTAGGTTTTGCTACCAATATAATAAAGAGAGAAGAGGTTGTTTGACAATGAAACAACAGCAACAGAGTGAGTGAATACACAGCTGTTCACATCACCAATTTTGTGCAAATCAAACATCCAAAGATAGTCTAGGTTGGGAATAAAAAACATTTGCTTTATATACACAGTGATGGGAAAAGTGGTTTGGATTAGCAAAGTACAGCTGCAAAAGTAGTGTGTAATTTAAGATGCAGTTTGACACAAGCACTCCATGACTACAGAGCCCCAGTAGGGAGTCAAGGTAAGATGCACAGTGATTGCTACTGAATATTTCTATGAGACCAAGGATAATACCAGTCATTCATATAGCATACTGTCATTGTTATGGAAATTGCAGAATTGCTGGAGGAGGACAGTTATTTGGGTCATGAGAAGTTAATTCTAGGTGTTATCTCTGGGGTCTTTTCATTTCATAAAATATTTTCACAATGTATTCTTTTCATAAAGTATTTTCATAAAGTCTTGCTTTGTTTACATGACTAGATTTTTATTATTTACCATTTAGTCAAAGACATTAAGAGAAAATTTTACTTTTGAAACAGGAAAAAAGAGTCTCTCAAGAGTAATAAAATAAAATTATTTCATATTTGGATTTTTGCCAAGTAAGGTGGTTTCAGGTAAAAATCTCTTCCTCTAATCTGACTTTATGGAGGGATTTGATGATTTTTATTTATTTTAAGAACTTTTAGTGACCTGAAATGTAATTTGCATTTCCTCTGTTGAACAGTGAGACATCTGAAGTGCTGCTCATCAAATGGTTACCCCTTCTTAGCCTTAATAAACAGGGTTTCTGTAGCATGTTCCTACTCCTTCAATCCTACTTTATTATCATGGATGTTTCCTCACTAGCCTGGCAACAGGTCCTTTGCTTTGGAGAATCTCTTATGTAAGTTGATTGCATCAGCACAAATTGTTTTCATACATAACATCTCATATGCATTTACTTCATCAGCCATCACGATGCTCAACTCTGCATCTCCTGTTTTATCCTCATTAATAGCAGCTTAATGTTCTGTCCTCTTTCCAGTACTCAGAACAAATGCACTACTCTAGCTCACAGGAGTTTATCTTTAGACCTGATGACAAGTATCCTGGATAGAGAAAAGCAAATTGTCCCTTCCATAAAAATGCATTATACCTGTCTCACTGTCACACAAGATCAAAGGGACAAGGTACCCATGAGGTTGAGAATAAAGTCACTCACATAAGTAGCTCTTCATGTCCAAAGGCTTTTATTTAAAAAAAAAAAAAAAAAAAAAAAAGATTGAAACTAAGATTTGGGATCCATGCCACATGATACATTCACTTGGCCAGGGTCACCACATTCATTGCATACCTGGTAGCTCCCACTGATTGTAGCTGATTCTGATTCTGAAAGCACTCTTGTACTCACAGAAAAAAAAAAAAAATCTTTTTAGGGTGTTTTTTACTAAAATGTAATCATTGAATGGCTAGATAGAATATGCTGGAGCCTGCAACATACACACATCTATGCATCACACCTTCCTAGGATCTAAAATGAAGTTGAAGAGGTCAAAGACTGGTAAGTCTACTGTACTCAGAGAGGTCTTATTCTCTCGCCTCTACTTGGGACGACAGTGACAAGCAGAAAGAAGACTTCAAGCAACTTAATTATTTACTTGCCTTTGTTGAATTCAGGACTGAACCTTAGATGCTGAAACTTGAAAATAATTAGCCAAAAATCTTTGAATGCTGGGAATGTGACAACATAATATGCATGCCAAGCACAGCAAACAAGCAAGTCCGAATGTTTTGTAGAAATAAGTAGAATGGAAATAGAAATAAATGTAAGGAAAACATTTACTTTATTATGGAAGGTTGTAAACCACAGAAGTTTCAGGGATGTCTTCCTGAGAGACTTGGTTGCTACCCTCAGAGAGTGAGAAAGAACAGTAACCTTGTGAGCAACATCAGTTTAATCTGCTGCAGCATGCAAGATGATTCCAAGAAAGATGGGCAGAATCAAACAATTTAATTAAAATAATAATAAAAACATAATATTGGCTCAGCATCTAGATTTCTCTCTCAACAGATCAGAAGATGTGATAAACCTAACAGTGCTTTGTCAATTGTACTGAGGCCGTAAACACAGAGACAGAAGTTCAAGAGACAAAGGAATGCTGTGGATGTTATCAGGAATTAAAAAAAAAATAAAATTTTTTAAATTAAATGGCATAGAGAGCCACCAGTCAAAGAGTTTATGTGTCCTGTAGCTAGGCTTAACATATGAACAATAGCAAGTAGATAACACCCTATACATGTTAGTTTTGGGGGCACTGGAAATTGTGCCAGATGAGCAGTTGGAAAAGAAAATCCCAGTCATATGTTTCAACTTTGAGGATCTTGTAGCAAACAGCCTCCATCCACACATGTTAATTTTTCAGTAGCCTTAAATTGTCTCCTAGGCATTGCTCAGAAAGTCAGAGATTGAATGCTAACTCCAAGAACTGCTCTCAACTGTGTCTTATTAAATTATACATATGCAACCATTTAAATAAACTAACCACTGTCCTGTTTACATTATGTCTCCCAAAAGCCACATGAAATAAATCAAACCCCTTATCTTTACAATAAATATGTCTTGTACTCCTCCTGATATACTGTGTCTGCACACAAGCTGTTTATACATACAGGACTGACTAAACTGTCAGGGAGCCCAGCATCTGCTCCTGCCTCTACTTTATAACAATATAGAGATTTCCTGCTCTCCATGTTCTAATTCTCATGAAAACACTGGATAGTATGCAGGTACTTTATTAATTTGTACCCATAACTGTACTCAGAAAGGACTATAAAGTAATTACATTTTTTTTTCCCCTTAGACAAAAATGTAAACAGGGATGCTTAATGTATATTCAATGTACAAGGCAGCGCTCTCAGTTTCATGTGTCCCTGGGGTGGGAAAAAAAGTGTCAGTGTCTTCCTAGCTCTATTGCTTTTAATGCTCACAGAAATAGTCAGCTATTTTCTTGGTGAATAACAGATCTTTTATCAAACAGAAACTTGTGTCATGCCTTGGCTATGCTAAAAGTGTTGCCAGTGTAAGAGCAGTAGTGGCAACCACCACAGCTCTAGGTCCTGTGCACAGAGGTATGAAATCATGGGAAGAGATGACCACTTGTTTGAGAAAGAGTTGCATCCTACTGTGAAAGTGGTCTTGTACAAAACCTTGAAACTATCCAAGTGAACACTATGGATGAGGAAGCTGAATAGAGGGGTGGATAGCACTGCTATGGCAATGGTCTTGTTATGCTGTGAAGGAGGGAAGGTGTTGATGTGAAAGCAGTTATGTGACAAAATAAGTAAATATGGGCTAACAATAGTAAGTCCAATCTGGAACAGCCCTTTGCCTTTCCTCCACAGGGAGAAGATGAAATTTTGGAGCCCTTCAGCAGCTGGGTGCTACCCCCCTGTTGTCAGAGTTCTTCCAGTATTTTAGGGGGGTTCCCTGCTTTTTTTAGACCCATATCTTGAGGTCTCTTCCAACCTAGAAATTCTTTGATTCTGTGATAATAGAAGCAAATTGCTATGACTTACTTGTTTATCACTCCTACCAGAGCCAATAATGGGAATCACTCACACCTAGATCACATATCGTACTGAAGGAATCAAATGGCTGCTGCAGAAGTTGTGATGGCAGATGATGCAGTAGGTTGGCTGACAGTTCTAACTAGTTAGAAGATCTGAATGTTTGATGCACCCTTGTATGATTTGGAACACATCAGTCTCTACACAACAGAGGGCCTGAGAGTGCTAAACTTCAGCCATATCATCAGACATCTTTATGTCATAGCATAATGCTCCGCTCCGCAATACCAAATCTGTACAGACAGTTTTGCAACTGAGAACACTCAAACACAGTTGTGGTCATGAGATCTGTAGCTGCAGGAACCAGCAAGATTTCTGACTACTCTCTGTAGAGACACTGACAACTCCTTTAAACTTGCTTCCTGAAGGCAGGTAAGAGGTTCAAGACAGACATGATACAGAGTTATTACAAAAAAAAAAAAAAAAAAAAAAAAAAAAAAAAAAAAAAATCAAATGAAATCATGTCAGCTGTCTTTTACAGATACAAGGAAGAATCTTCTTTCATTAATTTTCTAATTAAATAAAATAGAAAAGAGTCAGTCTTTGTAGGCATTACCTTTAACCGCATGAAGTTTAACAAGAGCAAGTGCTGGGTTCTGCAGCTGGTACAGGGCAACCCTGGCTATAAGTACAGACAGGGCAATGAGATGCTGGAGAGCAGCCCTGCAGAGAGGGATCTGGGGGTTGTGGTTGACAGCAAGTTGAATATGAGCCAGCAGTGTGCCTTGGCAGCCAGGAGGGCCAACCATATCCTGGGGTGCATCAAGCATGGCATCTCCAGTCAATCGAGGAAAGTGATTGTCCCGCTCTACTCTGCGCTGATGCGGCCTCACCTCGAGTACTGTGTGCAGTTCTGGGCACCACAGTACAAAAAGGACATTAAACTGTTGGAGAGTGTCCAGAGGAGGGCAACGAAGATGGTGAAGGGCCTAGAGGGGAAGACAAATGAGAAGCAGCTGAGGCCACTTGGCCTGTTCAGCCTGGAAAAGAGGCGGCTAAGGGAAAACCTCATTGCTGTCTACAACTTTCTCATGAGAGGGAGTGGATCTATTCTCTTTAGTCACCAGTCATAGGGCCTGCAGGAAAGGTGTCAAGCTGAGGCAGGGGAGGTTTAGGCTAGACATCTGGAAGAGGTTCTTCACTGAGAGGGTTGTCACACACTGTAACAGGATCCCCAGGGAAGTAGTCACTGCACCAAGCCTGCTGGAGTTTAATAAGTATTTAGAGTATGCACTTAGTCACATGGCCTGAAATTTTGTGTAGACCTGCATGCTGCCAGGAGTTGGACTTGATGATCCTTATGGGTCCCTTCCAACCCTGGATGTTCTATGATTCTATGATTTACAAAGTATCCCAAACTCCCATTGCTCATGAACACCAGTGACAAATCCTGATACTGTATCAGTTGTATCACTTCTGCTTTTATAAGCTCCTTCCCTTTCCTGAGGTTCCGTTGAGCTTCTTATTCTCAAGCCCTTTTTGTCTCAGCACAGAAGAAAACACATTTGCTAGAAGACAGCTATCATTATTATTTCAGAAATACCTCCTGACTCAATCTTCAACCTCACATTATATCTAAATCACTGAGAACAGAGAGAGAAATATTTCTCAGCAACTTCTCCAGGTATATGTATTCCCCTACTTTATAAAAATCAGCTGTTTTGTTATCAGGTTCAGCTGTAAAGATTCACAGGTTTCCTCCTTTATCCTCCCCCTGCATCTGTCAACACCCTCCATCTTCATTAAAGCTCTTTGGCCTTGAGTTTAGTGTATTTCATATTACTGTTTGCAAACTCCACTTAAAAAAACATTATTAGAAGTTTCTCACAAAACTCCACACTACTGCTTCTTTAGGGAAAGAAATTTGATAGTAGCAAACTTTTCAAACGATGTCCCTGCACTGCCTGCTCACTGAAGATCAGAGACTTTTGAAAAACTGACCTAAAATGATCTAGCTGGAGCTTAGCTGCGAATTTCAGCCTGCAGGCAATTGTCTCCTCTAGGAGAATATATCTAGTAATAAGAGTCTTAGATAAGTGTATAATTGAATTTCTGTTATAATTAAAGAATAGATCATTTTCTGCAGTTTAAAAATTGAACTCTGCTTTTATTTCTCCCCCCATGACTTTAATACTGACAAAGACAATACTCTCTTTTGCATTTGTGTAATAAAATGACTAGAATGATTCTGTATCTATTGAATATTGCTTTCAAATCCTAAAATATAATCTAGGCCCACGGAAATGTGTGTTTAGGCAAACAAACTACTCTTTCAGAAAGTTAGACATTTATGTTGGTGTTGGCTCTGAAGCACACAAGGAAACCTAAGTTGCATGAGCTGAGCTTTATTCTCTATTAATGTGACATTTTCCAAATGGCACACCTCACAAAAGTTGATTTCTGAGTTCACAAAGATTCTGGGGGTTGGTGTATTATTATTATTATTTTTTTACCATCTTTTGGTGATGGTGTAACCAAAAGGACTGTATGACCATGGTTTCTAACTCTGAAATTGTTGTCTCAAATATCGTTATGAGAAGGTGGTAAACAGAGCTCAAGAAAGTGTAAACCGACAGCTGAGAAAGAACCTGAACCTACCTCCTTCCGATTTCCCATCACATCTTTTAATCAAGTGAAGTTTAGAAAACAAGTTCCAAGACCGAGCAATGATACCCAAAATTCAGTCTGTCAAACTGAGAAACTGTGTAGCTGATGATCAGTGGTGAATGATGGAGTCTTGCCATTAATCTATAAACAGAATCTCCATTAATAATCTAAAAGAGGAACACCCGGGAAATGAGTCAGAGGAGGTTGACTCTCCGTGTAGATGCTGCCTTCTTATTATAGAGTTCTCATTCTCCCTCCTCTGTCAAAAGGATTCACACACATCTGTCATTATGGGTTAGATTAGGCAGCTGGGAAAATTTTGTGGTTTTATCTTTTTTTTTTTTTTTTTTCTCAATACTTCCTAAGAATTTTCTTATGGAAAAAGAAGAGGAATAATCACATTAACATTGAAAATAAATCTCTATTAGAAAGTAGTGTTCTTTAGATCTAACCAATTAGATAAAATTTATTTAAATCACAAAAGCAGGGTACAAAATTGGAAATATCTAATATTATATCTTTTTATATTTTCCTGTGTGTCTATGCATGCACTTATACACATATGTATATTTACAGGAGCACTTTGAGTATGAAGATGTGTGTACAAACACAGTGACACATTTAATTTTGACTCTCTGGGAAACCTGCCTAAATAAATAAATAAATAAATAAATCCTCGTTTGAAATATTATAAAGAAGTAACTTTAACCACTATGCTTTCTGAAGAAATAGAAGTTTATCAGAAGCGGGAATAGATTTTTAATTGCAACCATGTTAACTAATACTGCAGAGACAATTTTGTCCAATGAGGACCCAATGAAGATACCACTGTTAACAAGAGTTCTGCAAATTTTCCTACTCTCTCCTAGACATTCCAACATGTACCAGATCAGGAAAGAGTGTTTTCACCTCTTACCATCTTCTCTGTGAAAATAAAATGTCTTGATAAGGAGAACTTGTGGCACAGGAAATGGTTTGGGAATTCTGCACAGTACTGATGGGTTTTCTTGGAGATATGCCAGAAGGAGACCACCATTTTCTTAGCTTCTCTGTGTACAACTGGTAGCCTGTTAAAGCTGTAATATTTCTGATGAGATTATTGATGATGTGCTTGTCTCACTTTGCAGAACACCAAAGAAAGCAGAAGATGTTTGTTAACCAGCAGAGGAGACCCATGCCATTATCAGCATTATGATGTCTAAGAGGGATCAGAACAGTCAAGTTAGAAAAGAGTCCTTTTCTGGGTGCTTAGAAACTCTTGTTCCCATTCTTTAAAATTTTTTGAGCAGCCAAACTTGAGAAGCCAAGAAACTGAGGAGAAGAAAAAAAAAATAGATGTAAGCTTTAAAACATATAGACTGAAGATCATTAAAAGATTTCCAGTGAATTTTGTGCAAACAGAATGGATTTCAATTACGTACCTATACTGTGGGAAGAGACGTAATGTATTGAAAGGAAGATCCACATTTTGAGACCTTTTTTTTTTTTTTTTTTTCCTGTCAAGGATTGCATGCAATCCATTTTTTTAATTTTTATTTTTATATATTTTTTTTTCTCTTCCCTCACTGTTCCTATTGTTTTTATAGTGTAGATAAACAGAGAGCAAACCCTTCCATCCTTGAAAGCTTTCAGTTCTTGTACTCAGGCTTTCTTAAGAGATTTGGAATCAAATGCAGCTTCCCCTCTGGGCTTGGCTTCTGCAGTTTGGGCCCTTTCTGAGCTTTAAAATTTACCTTGCTCTTCCTCAATAAATTATAAAGAATCATTTCACTTTTCAACAAATTAACTCTTTTCTTTTCATTAAAATTAATATACAGGGAACTTTCAAAGAATATATATTTATATATACCTCCAAAGTAATTTTCCACTGCAGAAATTTTCTAATGGATATATTTTGACCAATCTGAAAAAAAAAATACACTGACACTTGCTGTGATAAGAAATAGTAAGGAAGGCTATGCATACCATCTAATATCTCTCTAAATGAGATGCCTAAATGAAGATTTTAATAGTAGCAGTAATAGGCTTCTATTGAGTTAATGGAGCAAGCTGGGATCTTGCAGAGAACTGTTTATGAGAGCTGGATGTCTCTCTGCTTATTTGTGTGTCTCTCTGCTAACTAAAGTGGAAAGTTCAGATTTCATGAATCCTCCCCTCCAGGAAAGTCCTTTTCTTGCTGCTACAGAAGTGGAGATAAGTGGGCAATACTGTCTCTTTTATAACAAGAGAAGTCATTGATGCTCTTCCCTGAGGGTGGCAATAGACTGTGACTTCTTTCCAGAAGACAGCATCTCTTGGGAGCTAAGTATGTTACTTGTAAGGATGCTATAGATTCTTAATTTTAGATTTCTCAAATGTTTTGATTCACCTCCAGATCTGAATGGAACAGCTGCCATAGAGACATGCACTGTCAAAGCAGAGATTGCACGCATGACAGTGATGGGCCATGCTACTGTCTGATGTCCACAAGGCAATTTGTGGCACACCATGTATTCCCCAAATTCACACCCAACACGCTCTCTTAGTTTCAAGGAAGATGAAAAAACTTGTTCTCATCTCTGTGCTACTGTCTGTGGTGATGAGTGTCTGGTCATAGGAACATGGAAGTATGAATGACTTTACCTGGAGAAAGACACAATGTCAAATGATTTCATCATGAAATTAACTCATAGCTTTAAAGCAGTCTAACAGGCTAAGAACATAGTGCCTAAAAAGTCTCTTTGCTGCTGCATTGTTGAGTAATGGGAAGGGGAAACACATTGCTGATAAAATATAAACGATATTCTCCACCTTCAAAGCCTGCTGAAATCTCTCCTGAGTGTCAAAAGGATGGATTACCTTGCTGATCTGCCTTGGTGCAGCACTGTATACCCTGGATCTGATCCAGGCCAGAATGTATACTGAAAATCTCCTCAGGAAGGCCCATCTGAGTTATTTCCCTTCTGGCATCAAGAAACTCAAAATGGCCATGCTGGATGGTTTCCAGTGTACAAAGTGCCTGCCTGTAAATCCCTTTGAAGTTGTTGACAGATGCTGGTACTCAGCCCGCAACATAGACACAAAATTAAATTTGCCATAGATTTATTAGCGGTACTATTTTATGTGACATACTACGACCTATCTTGCCTTTATTCCAAATTAAAGAGTTGCTAATACTTTAGAGCATCCCTTGGGATTGTTTTTTTCAGCAGGAATCACAAACATGTTTCAGTGGGCTATTCCTGCTCTCCTCATGTGGTGTGAAATGCTTGGCAGAACCCTAAGTTTGCAGCATCCACCACTGTCCAAGCCGGTAACACCATTTACTACTTTGGTGTTCCCATTTCATAATTTTCTTCCCATCCAATGCTGTGACCAGCTAACCATGCCAAAAACCATCCACACAATTTTTCAGAAGTCAATATCCATGCTTCTGCCTTTCAGAAAAGATGATGATATCACAGGTCACATCATCTGAAGTCAGGGCACTGGGCTCCAACTGCCTGCTAACCCTCATGTGATAATTTTTTAGGTCTATTTTTAGCCAGACTCTCCTTCAGCCAAAGGCTGAAAGAACATTGCATAAAGCATGGAAACGTAATGGTTGAACAAGGGTGAAGAGCAGCAGCTGTGTCAATATAGGGCTGGGTATAATTACCAACCAAGGTTATTTTATAGAGCACTGTTGGGGTGTGTGGTGTGAGTTATTGTTTCAGCAGCGGTGCATGAATCACCACTGACATACATTGGTTTCACATGGAGGAACTATGAGCAGCACTGAGATACAATTGATTTGTCTGTGTTAATGAAGAAGACTGTTGGTTTTGTTGTTTCCAATGTCTTGCGTGAAGGCTGCAAGTTGCCTCTTGTCACAATAGGAACAACAACTTCAAAAACAGAGAGGTTTCAAGGAGTCTGCTGTTAGCCTGAGGGAGTACTGTTGGACTCTCCTGCTTTGTTATGTAATTAATTTTGTCTGTGCTCTGCAGAATTAAAATAACTGGCTGAAATATAGCCCAGAAAAATGGCCAATGGTCTGGAAGACAGGAGAGCTGGCATTTTGTTTGCAGTCTGCCACTGGTTTGCACTGCAGCTTTGAGGAAATTGACCTGGAGAGGCGACAAGCCGGGACAACCATAGCCTGACTTGTAGAGATATATACAGACACAGAGAGCAGCATGTAATTTGTCACTCCATCACTAGGTCTAAATGTAACTCTTAGCACTTACTCCTTGTATTCATTAAAAAACACCCAGGTGACAGATGTGCAGAGGGACTTCCCCTGGGTGACACACTGGTGGTGGCACACAGCCACTGGGCAGAGTGCGGAGCTGATGCTTAGAGTCCTCGAGGCGCCGTCCCACAGGCATGAGAGGCACAAGAAAAGTGTGAAGTGGGAGCAAACAACATGAGTCAGGCAAAGCACGGTATTTAGCAGAACTTGGGAAGTAGTGAAAACTTTGGATAACAACATATGTAAGTGTGGATTCACGTACATGTCCTAAAAATGCATGTTTCTTATGTTCTTGTGACTAGGCTGCAAGTTGCTCTCTGAATATTGTTTTCCCTGTAAGGGGAAAAATAAGTGATTTTCTTGGAGTCACAAAGCATGTTCAAAGCATGGGTCAGGAGCTGATCCTAGGTTGGGTTGTGTCAGCCATCATGTCTCTGCGAGGCATGTGTTGCTTGAAAAACATCATGTTTCATGATTAAAACCCTTCTTCTAATGACCACCACCTCATATAAAGACATACATCATCCCCAAATGTTAAAATGTCAAAATTTAATGTCAAAAATTTTAATGTTTAAAATGGAATGTCAAAATTTTAAGAACTAAAAATCTCTGAATAGGATGCTACGAATAATTTTTTATTTATTTATTTATTTATTTATTTATTTATTTATTTATTTATTTATTAAGCTGACTTTTCTAATTAGAAGTTACCAGGGCTTTATCAGAGCAGTCATAAAGTGTTTATGAGGGACATTGAAAAAAACACAGCCTTATGCTAATGGTGAATGTTTCCCATTATCAGTCAGTGCTAGTGGCAAAGTCTGTCCATCGTGTTTTGGCATCCATGGATTGGCTGCTGATTGTGGACATGTTCTTGAGAAAGCAAAATATAAAGGGAACTTTTTTTTAAATCATTTTAACTGAAGAAAGTTGTACAGCACAGAGCTATCACAACAGCTAAGCAGAGAGATGATCTGGAAGAGGTAAATGCATTTGTCCTCTGTAATAGGGGAATAACCCTGTGGTCTGTTTAGTAGCTCTCATGAGCCCAAAACATATTTATTAATGCTGGCTGAAATGCAAATCAGAAATGTTGCCACAAAATCTACTTGAAACAGAAATAATAATAATAATAATAATAATAATAATAATAAATAAATAAACCCACACAATCCTTTTAATTTGCATGAAGCTCTCTGAAGAAATTTTGCCTGAATGATTTCCCTACAAATCTGCTTCTGTTCTGTTAGTTCCTCTTCCAACAACACTAGACAAAAATGTGATGACTTTCACATCTGTTAGGCCATTATTATTTCATGTGTGGGGGTGACATTGCCACTTGATGATGCAGAGTAGCGATGCGTAATGGCATGGTGACGCGAGTGGGCTGGCTTGTTGCTCTCTGTCACAGGGAGTCTGTGCAGCTGTGGCTCTGTTGGGTGGGAAGAGGAAGAGATGCTGCTTTTGTTTGAGGTTTCAGCGTGACATAGCAGTGGGATAATTTTAAGAGCAAACAGAGCATAAACATGTTTTCATCTATCTTTAGGGTGCTGAAGAAGCTTTGAGAGCACGAGGGGCACATAGGAACCAGATGATGGTAGATGAAAGTGCCAAGCAGATCCAAATAAGCTGTGTATGGTTCAGCATCCCATTTTGTGTCTCAAAACAAAGACTAAAGCCAAATCTCTAAAATATTCTGTTTCTAGTCTTGTATGTGAAAGAGAAATGGCTAAGCTTGGTCTTGGTGCAAGAGAGGAAAGAGCTGGGAGGTTTTTGTTTTTACTTCTTTAATTAATTCATTATTAGTGGCTCTCTTTATAGGATATGAGTGCTGCTTATCAATTAAAAGGAGGAAAACAATATATTGAATAATAAATCTATTTATCTTCTCCTTATTGGAAAGATTATGTAGGCCAAAAATTATCTCACTTTTGGTCTTCTGCTGTGTTGTTAAATTTCCCTCCAGTTTTGCACCGCATTCTTAATTTTGCCAAGATAAGATTAAGCTGGGATCCTATAGTTTTCTCTGATATGATTCCTACATCTGCTGCAGTTTAACTCTATCTTTCCTTTAACCTGTGGAAATGAAACTGCACTCTGTCTCAAATGTAACCCTACATGAGTCATTTACGGCAGTGCTTATATTTTCCATTGCTATCACAAAGTCAGATATAAGATAAATCTTAATGCAGCATGTGTTGGCTGATACATATAATCATCATATAAGCTACCTTATAATCACAGTTGCTTCTCTCATGGGGCCAACTCTCCTCCTTCCCTGCCATCCCAAGCTCCTCTGGTGGCTACTGAGTAGGTGTTATTGACTCCTTCTGCAGGAGGTGATATCTCCAAGGCTGTGGTGGGTGACGACTCCTTTCAGAGTCATTGGCTCCTTCTTGCTTCCCTGTCTCCATTCCTACATGGAACAAATCTGTCACAGCTCTGCCCATCAAGCCACTGCCGGTACTGCATGCACAGTTCTGCTTTTGTGTGTCCCTAGGTACTAAGAAATAAGCTATCATCCTGGGGCATTTTGATGCCAGTAGTTTAACATGGATGCCATTGTGGCTGCGTTCAGTACCCTGGGTCAGTTCTACCATAAATCAGGAGGGAAATGTTTATGCCTCTCATATGAGCTACTTCTGTGTTCTGTGTTCTATGAGTCCCTCAGACAAAAGCGGTAATTTTCATTTCCAAGCTCTCTTTTGCACTGCTTCTAAGCACTTGTGTTCAAAGGTTACAGCATCTGTTTTCTCTGCGGCTCCTGCATGAATTGACTTTACGAGCATAATCTCAGCCCAAATAAGATTTATTAAAAAGTGAAAGAAAAGGAAATAGAAAAAAATAAAGAAAAGGTTTATTTAACACTCAACACAGATTTATTTACATTAATCATAAACTAAGCTAGATAAAATATTTCAGCTGTGTGATAAAAAGAAAAAGAAATACAAATAATTCACCTTCCATGAAAATCAATTTTCTGTCTATTAAATCCTCTGTTATCATGAACTTTCTCTTTAGATAGAGATGTGAGTATACTTGTAGTTTCTCAACAGTTTTCTCCAGACAAACATAGAATAGAAGCTGAGTTCATCACTTGCCCTGACAGGTAGCTCACTGAAGTTGTTATCTTAACTGTGATTAAGTTTCTTTTCAAATGCTCAATTACCTCTTTCAGAGATTGTCTTGCACAGGTTGTAACATCTCACCAGAGCAAAAGCTATCCAGACATCAGCTTTATCAAATTTTCCTGTACATCAATTTTCCCTTTGAGTCAATTTTTTTTTCTGCACTAAAAATATGAACTATGTGCAGATCCCTGGACTCGGCTTAACATTTGTCCAGTGTGAGTCTTATAATAAGTTTTTGATTATGTTTACAGGAGACAGGTCAGTATTGGAAACCCAGAGCTGACTGCCTCAAACTTTCTGATATTTAGAATCTGGAATCAACCCGAGGTCTGAAGTATCTTTGCCACCAAGAAATAACACCTTGAATGCAATTACTCTTTGTAATTCTAGCCGAATGTAACCTGTTCTCAGTAGTCCTAAAATGCAAGGAATAAAGGGAAAAGGCTTTAAGCACCCACACAAATGAGGCATGCTAGTGGCATAACAACCTGAGCCCTACAGGACATATGTGACTGAACCTCTACCTTCTAAATTGAATGTGAAGGCAGTGGACTGCTAAAATGAAGAGTTAATGTTAATGGTGTTGCCTTGTTCTAGCTTGCCACAAAGTAATAATGTAATTGGGTAAGGCTAAGTCTGACTAATAAGTAGGTTGTCATCATGGTCTGTAGGAAGGTTTTTCTCACCACCTCTCACAAAACAGAGGTGATTTTTCTTTGGTGCTGAGCTGTACAATTCTGTGTTCTTGTCAAGGCCAGACAGGAGGCAAAGGATGTGCACAAAGACCTGTCCTGCGAGAGGCTGTTCGGTGGTGAAGCCCTCCTGGGCAGTCTCTTCTAGAGGGCTCAGCCTCGTTAACACAGACTGTGCAGACAGACCAGCCTTGCACACAGGCTAATGGGAAACTCCATGTCAAATATTCCTTAATGTCCATGAGGGGATGTAGCAGGCCTGCTCCCAGTTTGCTGCCCCACCCCAAGCATAGTAGTATTAATTCAGGTATTATGACATTAAAAGGCAATGGCTTCCTTTCAGCCAGATTTAGCCATCAGAGACTTTGGAGTCTCCCAGGTAGCTGGGGGTAGCCTTTTCCTTCACTGAGGCAGCCCTGGTGGAAGAGTTTTCTGTAACCTCACAGCATATGACGAACATCTTTCCATAGACACTTCTCTCTCACAGTTTGCCTTAGAAAACTAACCTGGACTGGACATGCACTTCCTTGGTGCCTAAGGTCAGATGAGAGAAGAGTCACCATGGCTATTTCAACGTCTAAGTCCCTCTGTAGGAATGGCAACCCTGGATTAGCATCCCCACTGGAAAATAGAAATCACAAATTCAAGTGTCTGAAAGACTTTGAGACGTAAGACTGTTGTTAAAAGTGAAGCAACTTCTCATGGCTTCAGTTGCTGACCCTCAAATGGGAGAAAATGGCATTTGGTCATGCCTGCTCCTTATTCCATGTCATCCTTTTCCAGGCATAATTTTGGTGATTACTTCTTCCTCCCCAGCCTGGCCAGGCCAGGCTGAAATAACACCCCTTACACATGTAGTGCTGAAGTCCCTGTCGGTGCAGTCCTGATGGTCCAGAGCAACCCAATTGCTCCACCAAATGGCTTTGGAATGGGGAGGGTTTAATGGTAAAAACAAAGCACTCTGGCCATCCTTTTCCCTGTTTTTCTGAAGGGTGAGGGGGACCAGACCTTTGTGTGGATCTTTTCATGCAGTTCTACTGCCTTTACCAAAGCAAGATTTGGCAGCTATTTTTACGGGGAAAGCTGTATAGCTTGCACAGTATTTTAGATTTTCAAAGCAGTCTAGGGGATTTCAGACACATATCTTCCATTTGCTTTAAAACACCCTCACTTTAATGAAAGATATGTGTCTGAATCCCCCAGGCTGCTTTGGAAGTCTCAGCTACAGAGTCTGATTTAAAACCCGCTGAGATCAGGTCTCTCCACTGACGTCAATGGGCTTTGGACAGTCCCGATGTGAAGGAGATTTCTTTATTGGATGTGCCTGTAAAAGACAGAATATAAGCCAATTCACATTGACCCATTCTTCATTTCAGGCAGACTTTGCTAGTCATTCCTAATGGCCACAGCCATAGAGCAGTGGCATTTTCCAGGCAATGGAAGATTAAAGAGCTGCAGAAACAGAAATGTCTTTAGCACAATCACTATTAGAAATGGATCAGGGCAGGGGGTAAAGTTGCCTGAGAGACATTCATTGTGATTACAAGGGTCACACAGGATGACCAGAAACAAAGGAAAGATTTTGAGATGGTAGCTTAAAATGAGTATAAGGGCTAGAAATATGTTTTACACCCTTCTTATACAAAACTTATCTTCTGGACTATTTTTCTTCATCTTTTTCTGAAACATTCAAAATTAGCTTCAACTAGAATGAGAGGAATAGACTAAGTTGCTGTTCTCTGCAGTACAGAGAAGCCTTTCAGGGACCTGTTTGCTTTCTCTTTCAAATATTTAAGATTAAGCTACTTGTCAGGAAAGATTTTCCCCCAGATCCAACCAGCAGGGACTGTTTTCATTTGCAAGCAGGAAGGAGGAAAAATGAAGAAGTTCATGGGAAACAAGGAGTGTTTGTTTTTGTTTTTCTCTCTCTGTCGGATGCAGTCCTCTCTCTCAGGTCCCACAAAAATTTCCCTTCTTTTTCTAGGGGCACTGGCAATGCTGACTGTCTCTTTTGTAGGCAGGAGCATGTAGTTTTGATGTCCATAAGCTTCCAAACTGAAGGCCTTCCATTCATTACAAGCTGCTGAGGAGGATTTGGTTTGTTGGTACCATGCAGTGCCGGAGATTTGAACTTTGCAGGTCTGTGCAGCACTGCAGAGAGGTGGCAAAGGTCCTGCTCACATTCTAGGGAATGGAGCTGAGGTTCAACATTTTGATGTCCACTGCTCTCACTGTGTTCATGGCTGAGAGGTATTTAATAGTTGTTATTCTTTCCGAGTTTAATTATTAATTTAATTGACTAAGTCACCATAACACTGGTCCTCTCCTTAGCTCCAGAAGGCTGCTGCATCTCTGAAAGGGTACGTTTGATTATGTTGGATTTCTTGCCAGCCCTTACACAAAGCCAAGAATAGGAGAGATAACAGCTGTGTATTGTCAGAAGCACAGACAAAACCTCTTATGTTATCTTTTGTATTTTAATTTGACTCCCTTTTCCCCATGAGTTTTCCCATTCTGACCAATTAACCACATTCATCTAGTAGAAAAACCTGTAACTGCGATTTGTCATCATAATCTATAAGTATCTATACGACATCTATATGTTATGTCCTTTAGCCTTATTTATTAAAACTAAAATACAAGTCATGAAAACATCACAAAGTAAATGAATCTGACTGAAAGTGGAGATAGTTCTCTTCTAAAACAAATGCAATGCCCATTCAAACAAGCAGTTCCTTTCTCAGCGATGTGGCAACACTCCACTGGTAGTGCATCATCTGTTGTCACAAAATAAAAAGGAGTCTTCCACAAAACCAAGAAAGGATATGCAGCTTAGGGGAGATATCCAACCTTGCACTTCTTGATTCTGTCTAATTGTAATTCTAATGATTCACATGCAGATATTTTGGATTTGCGTATGTGTCTGTCTACGTACACATACGCACACACTTATATCTATACTTACATGCACTTCCCCCATACTCTTATTTAGGAATATGAATCCAACTTGTGATTGCAGAAAAACCCTCACATTTCATGTAAAGCAGTGGTAAGCTGTCAAAGAATGGTGTCATAGATTGTTATGACAAGCTAGTCAGAAGACGTGCTAGAGAGAAGCTATATAGCCATCTGAACATGCTGGATACTGACAGCAATGTAGTTACACATATGATTTGGAAGTACAGAGGCATATGAAAGCCCACTATAAAACTGCTGGCTGTGTTAAAATATTTCTCCATATATCTGTATAATTGTAACACACAAGTCCCATATATACTCCAGATTAGCTATCCCATGAAAAAAAATATATTTCTACTCTGTTAGTGCTAACAGAGCTATCCAAATTGATGACAGCTGATTATGCAGTGTGATAAATATAGAAGATAACAACAATGTGCATCTTCTTTCTGGGGGACTTAGTTATTTTATAATTCAAACTATTTTAAAAATCTTGGGGAAGATGTCAGACCCCCTAATTTTTTCTGAGTTGTCTTTAGTGCAAGGACTATATTTATCTGTGCCTGGGCAACACAATTTGGATTGTAGTTGTGAATCTATAGCATCAAAAATTTTGATTCTACCTGAAGATGCCTAGTTGGATAGCTCAGAAAATTACTCATAATCCATATATATTTTGTCTGTAGTTTGAAAAACCTGCTGTTAGTAATCAAAGACAATTGCTATACTTGTTCTGTGTAGATAGGTAGTTTTGATGTTTGGGGCTTTCTTCCTATCTCTATACACACATCACTAAAATCAGTTTATTTTTTTTCGCTTAGCTTCCCCAGAATAGAGTTGCAACTTTGGTGTGCCAAAAGAAAGTGCTGCTGATTTTCTCACCACGTTTGTCCCACAGAAAAAATAAAATCTTTAATTTTCTGTGCCTGTTTGGTCTAATCTGACACACAGAAAAAAGCAATAACATGGATATCAACGGTAAGGGAAAGAAAATACCCACTAGTCAACGCTCCCTCATATTACTCTTGCCGGGTTTAATTTCAGACTATCCGATTTTTATCCCAAGTCAAATATCTCATTTCATCTGAAGTTTGAATGGTATTAGCAGAAAGAATAGCCAAAATCTAACATTTATAGACAAAGTCTCATAGCCTTTCTTTCTCATCCTTGTTTTTGTTTTTGTTAATACCCTTCCTGTTTTCAGAGAAGCAGAGCAATTTCTCAAACAGTATTGCAGTGAACAACTACTTGAGGACTGAGTCATGTGCCAGCATCTGTGCCAAGTCCCTGGTAGGACAGGGAGCTCTTGAACCATCCCATTGCTAATCAAACAATCTGGCGACATCCTGCCAACCCCGTCCTTGTCATCTGCTGCTCGCTCTGCACGCACATTCGATTAGCTCAGCATCAGATTCTCCCTGCTGTGCAAAGTTTCTTCTTCTTTGCTACCAGCCAAAGGAAGCAAGGATGGGCTGATTTAAAAATCTTGGCTCATCTTATCTGGCTCATGACAAATATATTCTCAAATTAGTCTGGCAAGTCACTTTTTCCTAACTAGAAATGTCTTTTTACAATAGCCTGTGACATATTTTTGTTCTGTTTTGTATCTTTCCAGGCTGCTGGTCTGTTTTCTGTCCCAGGCTCATTTTCCCAGCCTTTTTCTTAAGTTGTGATTCTGAAAAGCAGGGACAGTTTGCCTGTAGGAAAATTGTTAAACAGATAAGCCCTGCTTGCTGCTCTCAGACCATAATTACATGTGTTCTTAAACTTAAGCATATGATCAAGTACTGTTTTACAGCAGTGCAAATAAGTCCCCAGACACAAACACTGCTAGTGGAAGTATAGGTTTTCTTTTCCTGAACGTGGAGTATTGGTGTGTCCCCCTTTGTGTATGATGGCTCCCACCTCCCCACCTCCTTACTCTAGAGTTATTATTGTTTTCTCTTTACATCTTCTTGCCACATACACGCATACAAAGGCAGGAAGAGGATTACGAAAGCAGGAATCCCCTAGGACAACTCAGATCAAGGATGAAGAACTGCTGCTCATAAAGCACAGCTGGAATCATTCCCACGTGCCGGGAAAGGTCAGTGAGAGTGAATGCCTGTGGAGAATTTGTCCATACGGGTGGATAATTTTCAGTGACATAAGACTTCCCAAGAGTATGCAGCAAATGGAGAAGTGCCTTGAAAACAAGCAGCTTATTCTTTTTTGGGCTAGGCCACCCTGTGAAGTTTTGATAGTACAAGTAGGGCTAAAAATAAATGTAAATCTCTTTATTGCATTAGAAGCAGGCCACACAGGTACTTTACCTCATGGAGCTAGACATCAGGGATCTAGATATTCATATAGATGTGGATAACAGGCATTAAATCAAGTCTCTGCAACAGTGAATTTACAATCGAAAAAGGAAGAATTTCCAAAATATAAGAAAGGGCTGAATCTTGGAGTTTAAGCTTTCACAGGAAATATATGGTTTATGTATTTTTAGGGATCATGGAGTTGAGATGTTTTTCTGACCCCTGATACTACTTTAGGTACTATAATATACAGTGACTTAGCTAATATTAGTGTGAACCAATTATTTGCACTAGATTGAATACGAGTGAAGTGTGTGTGCCCCCAGCTCCGTGATTTTTCACATTAGCAGAGATTCTGCTATCATTTACTTGTGATAGAAATTCCTTCCTAGTCAGCTCTGTGTCATCAGCACCAGAATAAACTAACTGATGGTGAAATCCTTGAAAGACAAACACCAGTTTGTTACTGATGTTCCTACCTGTAGAGAGGTTGGCTAGCTAGGCCAGCTATCCAAGCTGTAGACAGCTGGAGTAGAGTGTCATCTAATTTATAGGTGTGTAAGTGAAATGTATGCCCCATTCCTGTTGGAGATTGACAGGGCGGCACAGCAGTTGCTATAATTTGCAGTGTACAATTTGGTCAGTGTTTTCGCCCACAGTCCTGCATTGCAGGGTAATCTGGTTAGATCAGTTTGATTCAAAGCTTTTGTAGAAAAAGGATTGTAATGTACAGAAAACCAAGATCTTCCTTCTGGGGACTTTAAAATAATGGGGCAAGAGCATTTACAAGCAGATTCAAGGAACAGAAAGCAATATGACCACAGTAAAACAGTTACTAGAAAGAACAAAAAAGACCTCAGTTTTTAAGTCTGAGTTGGAACCTTTGAAGCACAGCTCCTTTTGCCTTGGATTGACTCCATACCTTTCAAGATAATGTTGGTTTATTTTTCTTGATACACACCCTTCACAATTGGGAAAAAAAAACCAAAACAACAACACAACAAAACAAAATAAAACAAAACAAAAGAACAACAACAACAACAAACAAAAATGCGCACAAAAAACAAGCAAACAAAAACAACCAAATGGAAAGAAAAAATCCCCAAAGTTCTTGAAAGAAACTCTCACAGAGAAATCTTGATCTTGGTCAGCTCTTTTTTTTTTTTTTCCCCCCACTTTCTGGACTAGGGAAGCTGCAAAGGACACTGGATACCAAGGAAAAGCTTATGCCTACCAGGGAATCTAGCTAACCTTACTGGGGTAAGCACATCTCTGACACTGTTAATCAGATGTTACACATCTCTGATTCCATGTTAAAATTCCTTGGGCAGCAGGTCATTTAGTTATTTCCAACCTTAATTCCCTTTTAAAAGTTGCTCTGTAATTGCTCTTTTAATTGGCTTATTTCACGCATCTGTCATTGTAGAGTTGCACAGGGGAGCCCATAACTTCCAGCCCATGGAAGGGCTCCTGGTGCATGACACGGGGAGAGACAAAGTCCTTCTGAGGCAGGAGAAGCTTTCAGGCAAGGAGCAGTCCCAGGGAAATCACTGGTGTGCACCAGCCACAAAGGAGTAAAAAGAAGACATCATGCTTTTACTACAGCTGCAAATGCAGAAACATAAAACTGCTGCACGGCTGTTAAAAGGTACAGTTCTGCACACTTGGAAAATGCCAGAGCTCAGTTATGAGACATTTTACAACCTTCAAAGACTGCTATACTCAAAGTATTCTTTAGAGTTCAGCTTGATGTACTGCTTCATACCTGGGATCTTTCACAGGTAAAATGGGAAAGAACTCTCACGACTTAGTTCCAATGTGGAGCCAAGCTGGAAATCTGCTGAGGCACTAATATTTTACAGCATATTAGCTGGAAACTTTCCCAAGAACTAAGCAAGCAGTCTTCAATTTGCATTAAAATAATTAGGGGGTTGGCTTCATAATTAATTTCTGTGTTGCACATTGTACTTATTATCTCTGCAGGTACTCTGTGCAACCTCTTGACAATATAGTTGATTTCTAAACATTACAGTAAAGTCCTTTTAGATAATATAATATTGAATATGTCCTTGACTCCATGTGAATCTGGATCTATTACCATGTTGTCCTGGACTGGAACTGTTATTCTTTTATTTTTCTTTTATTACTTCTGTAAACAGAAATTGTAAATACCTTTTCTTCTGTGGTGATATACAGAGGACAAATCTCATGATAAAGAAAACTGATAAACAATTGGGCTTGGAACCTGCACTTGAATCACAAGTCACCTGTGGTTTGTTTTTTGGCTGAAATCTCGTGGTCCTTTTGAGGGCAAGATGGGACTTAGGACTGGCTGTATAAAAGAAAACCATAGAACAGGCAAGCTGCTTTTCAAAACATTCCCCTAGAATGAAAGCCCTGAGACGTGTCGTTTCAGCAATTCAGCTAATAATGGCAGTGATTGATTTAGCTGAGCTCTCAGAGAAGCAAGTTGCAGCCATGTGACAGCCTTGCTGTGTGACAGCCGAACTGGGATGACTCCTGCCTCAAACACAGGAGGCTATTGTACGTTAACACTGCTCTCCCTTGGCAAGCTCACCTGATGTTACCTGTTACGGATCTGCTGCGGTGTAGCTGAGTGCTGAGGATTTGTAGGCACCAGGGTTTTCTTGTGGCTGAGCCCCAGGCTGCACTCAAATCAATGCTGTTCTCAAAGTGCTCCCTTCCCAACCTGGCCCTCACCCATTTTGAGCTGACAATTACTGCCTGACATGAGGGAGTCCCATGTTACTGGTTTGCCTGAGTGGTATCGTGGCTCTGTATTCACTGACAGGAAGAAACCAAGTAGAAGCCATGGTTGAAAAAATTGTTAATTTCTGCAGAAAATTGTGGAGACTTTTCCAGAACTCCTGACACAAAGCACATTGACATCTGTGGAACTCTGTGAACTTCTGAGATTGTTGGATCTTATCATCCCCACTGTAGCTGTACTTTACAGGCTTTGCGTTTCTTTTTTTTAAAGTCCTCACAGAGTCTACAGGCTCACTCTGACCACACATCACTTTACTGTATGGGTTAGCTTCCCTTAAAGTTAGTTGCCTAACTCTTGTCTCAGGGAAAGCTATTTCCCTGTCTAAGGTCAGTTATGCATTGTCATAGAAGGAGCATACCTCGAGTTAGACTTTATCTCCTTTCTGCATGAAAGTTCCTTGCAAATAATAAAGTGCAGTCCCACTGGAAGGAAAACATGCTGTCTTGCTCTCTCTGCTTACAGTGTGGTATTTTCCTGGCAAGTGGCAATATATTGAATACATTAAGCAGCCTTATAAATTATTTTTTTTGTTCGCTAAAATTTGTTGCAATTTAGTACATTGAACAACTCATGTAACATTGTTATAAAAGAAAACACATTAAAACGCTATCAAAATTGCTGATGACACATGTATTGCCTGAAAATAACTACCATAGTTGGAGGCAGAATTATTGGTTTGGGGCAAATTAGCTTCATGACTAACAACTAAGTCCACATGTTTACTGAGGACCTAGTTCTATAATTTGTTTTATAGAAGTAAATTTCTCTTTGAATTTCAAATTTGCAATGTGGGGTGAATGTGGAATCTAACAATAGCCCCACTGGGTAAGGCCAACTTTCCCTCCCACCCAGGATCTTGTTTCTATGGGAGAGTATAACAAGGCAAATGCATCATATTTGCCCAAATTTGGGAAGGCTCCTTTCCCAACTTTCAGTTGTGAGTTTCTGTATTTGTGGAGTGGGTGGTGGTGACCATAGATCCCAAGGGATGTTTCCACTATGCATTTGTCCAGACCCCTTTTGAAGCCATAAACTTTTAGTACCCGCTAACATATTCTGAAGCAGAGATCCATAACTCTGCATTGTGTGAAGTATATACTTTGTTCTAAACCCGCCTTCTGTTAAGAAACTATAAATGCATCTTAGTTGGTGTTTTGCCAGAGGCAAACCATTCTCATACCACACAAGATTTAATAGACCTCCACCATACAACATCTCCCTTCCCTCATTCATCTCTTTTCCTGACTAGTCACCAAACATATATTCCCCTTCTTCATGAGTAAACTACTCTATCACTCCATAAAAGTGTTGAAATCCTGTGAAATTACCCAGGTCAGGGTGAGTTCAACCATAAACAACAGTGAGCACGGTCCATATCTAGAGAACCCTGTAAATGTTATAAACAAATAAATTTTGTTTGCCACCATGTGAATAATTAGCTATGTCTTAAGTGTAAGGCAGTCTGAATATACTCTAGAGCTCCTGCAGAGTTCTGATTCTCTTCTGACTTTGTGGCCACCTAGCAGCTACTGTGGCTGCTGAGATAGGGGACAAAGCCATTGGCAGCACTGTGATCCCACATGAATAGGAGAAAGGTGATTTTAGCCATGGTGAGGAGCACGCTTGCAGATTTACAACATGTGGAAGACACGCAATCTTGTGCCAGTCACTGTAGACATCAGTGACTTGCCTGATACTCCAGAGCTTATAGGTTAAGGGATCTGCTCCTGAGTCGAGGGCTTCCCAGATCCTCTTCCCACAGAGCCTGAATGAACCTTCCTGATCACACCAGGAGATCTACAGACTTTTCTCTCAATGAGCTAGAACTAATTATGTCTTTTAACATTTCACATTTTGCTGGCTGCCGCTTCACAGCCTAGTCTGCCTGTGAGTTTGTCACCCTACTGAAACATTAATTCCCATGAGACCTCCCTTTCTGCAGATCTAGCACCAAGGAGCAGACACTCCTCAGTCTCTGAGCCAATGCCTTGGACTGGTAAGTGAATCTCTTCAGTGCAGGAAGAAAATATAAAGTTAAAGCATAAAAGGACTGGAGATTCAAGTGAGAAGCTATGCCTTGCAGCTGCATGTTTAACATTTCAATACCACTCATTGAAATGCAGACACTTCTGGGGTAGGGAGTGAGACCCACTCAGTCCCTGCTAAACCAGAGCAGGTGGAATGGAAAGTTAGATTAGAAACAATGAGACAAACCCTCATCATGGGGAACTGTGAGGTGCTGCAGTGCTTTTTATAGCAGAAGAGAGAACTTTAAACCTTGTTGAGCCTGTGTGCATTTCAGTGGGCGAACATTTAAGCTGTGTGATATTTGACATTGCTTTCTGTAAACACATAAAGGATCAGCCAGATGCTTTTGAGTTTGGAACCTAAAATTCCAGGGAGTTTAGACCAGATGTTTAGCCCTGTCAACTATTGTCTACTAGTGCAGAGGCTGCTTAAGTTTACTTTTTTTGCACTTCCAGCAAGTACACGAACAACAAGAAACTTCCCACTTTTTACACTTTTCATTAAAAATGAGAGGCAGGAAAATGCTCCTGTCTGTATAGTAATGAAAACCACAATGAACTTTCAAATATATGGTTTGAAATACTGATTTGAACACCTCAGGGCAGCCGTCTTCTGTAATATTCAGCCAATCTCTGTATATAAATAATTCTGACTCTGTTTATTCCTACTTTACACATTTTTTATAGGACGTGTTCTGTGGATGTACAGACCTCATCTGTGACTCAAAGCAAATATAAATAAAATGCTGTAGATTAAACAGCACCAATTTAATTTGAAAATGGCTCAGGTCTTGCTGAGCAGCTGCAGAGATGAAAATCTGGCTAGAAGGGCACAGATATATCTAACTGTCTCAAAACTCTTTCTAGTTTACAGTTATTATATAGATCATAAAGAAGTAAAACCAGTAAACACATTGCATTCATCATTCAATTGGGAAGAGTTTGGGTTCAATGTCTGATGAAGAAGAAAAGGTTGTATCTCATACACAGCAAAGGAGAATTTTTCCCAAAGAGATTTTAACAGAAAAAGGTCTCCTTTCAAACTTTTCCCATAAAAAGTTTTTTTTTTTTTTAATAGAAAAAAAAGGGGGTAAAAATTTTACTACTTTCTTTAATCACAGAAAATTCTTTAATATGTAAAATGCTGAAAAATAGTCAGAAAATAAATGGCGAAGTGCTTTCTTTTCGAAAATTCTATCTTCACTTTTAAGTAACACCAAAGGAGGGAATGTTACTTCAAAAGTGAAAAGTTACACTTAACTGTGGAGGTGCTGCTCTCAGCTATTGTGTTATACATATTTTATAATAACTTTTAAGTGAAAAGTAATGAAAAAATGACCCTTTCAAAATGGCAGTATTAAAATGGTAGTGTTTGAAGCAAGAAAAATACACCTTTTTCTAGGAACACCTAATTCAACATGTGATTACTACACCTCCAGCAAGAAGATAGTGTTGGTAAGAATATTTTGGATATTTGGAATACTTTGTCATATTTTGGAACACTTCTGATTTGGAATATTTTGTCAGAAAAGAATCTAAGTCACTTTGCAGTATTGATATGATTACTGCTGATCATTAAGAAATTCCTCCAGAAAAAAATAAAAATAAAAATGTAGAATTAGAATTTCCATTCTTACATGGATCAGCATTATAGAAGCATAAACGCAAAATTCTCCAAAGATCCAATCCAAAGCCCATTAAAAATCAATGAAAAGCTTTGCAATGGACTTCTAGTTTGGGTTACCTCCCCACTGACTATAAATGAAATTAATCTGTCAGGCAGCAATAATACAGTGATATAATTAACTTGCTTAGAATGCAATCACTTTAACTTTCATTAAAAGTGATGAGTTTCTTTCAATTACCTTGCCAAGATGCATTTTGTTGTTGTTTGCTTCTTTGCTGTTGAAAAAAAATATATCTTTTTTGGTTAATTTCCCTCTGGACTGGTGGTTGTTGCTATAATGAAGTCTGACTTCCAGGGTCATGTTTGCAAATGTAGTGACAAATAGGGACAGCTGTAGAAAGGGGAAATAACAACCATTTTCTTCCTGGAGCCAGGAGCATGCACATTTCACCCAAAAGTTAATGAGAACTCAATGCAATATTGATTCTGCCTCAGCAGCTCTATGGATGGTAAGCGGGTATTGCAGTAAGTGATTGCACACAGTTTGCAAACAGTGACAGGCAGAAGAGGGGAAAATACAGACCCCAGAGCATCCTAAATCTTAGGTAAATCATGACTTCTGGGCCTCTTTGAACTTAAAAAAAAAAAAAAAAAAAAAAAAAAAACACCACAAAAAACAAAAAACACCAGACAGCCTGCTGTCTTGTACCTCAGGATTTCACTGGGCTCTGGAAACTCAATAGTTCTCATTGACTTGTCAGCACCATGGTCAAACTGTGCCTTCTCTGGGGGCTGGAGCTAGCAATGAGCAGGGACTGCCTCCTCTGTTGCAATGTTTCCTTTCTCACCAGACTTTCAGGCCACTTTTGACTGAACCTTCCAGCTTTTCCAGTCTGAATCTCACACCTGACCAGGCTGACAGGGTGGTGGAAAGGTCCACGCTTCTAAGTATGTGATACTTCTCGCCCCCTTATCTTAAGGGATGCTGCAGAAAAGAGCTGCACCAAGCCACAGCAGGGGAGAAAAGAGCATTAAATAAAGATGAGACTGTACCAAGTGGAGCCACGAGGAATTTGGCAGGTTGGATTCCCACGGGTTGACATGAGCATCTTCAGCTGCGATCCACTGAACGCCCGCCAAAGACACAATAGTCACAGGGGCTGTGTCAGCCTGGGCTACGGGGGAGAACATGCCAACTGGAGTGTGAATTTTCCCTGCATTCACTCCCCACCACATTTGTATGCACATTAACATTTATATTCCTTCCTCCTTTCTATTCCCTTTCAATCTCTTTCCTGAAAGAGATGGAAAGCTGATGAAATTTGAAAAGAAAGTCCATTGTTTTAAATTGAAGCCAATAATCAGGTAGAACATATAGTCTGTTTTCAGATAGCTCTGAGACAGACTGCTTTTGACCTAGCAAACTAACTGTAGATATTTCTTAATTCTCCAAAAGTTTAAGACAGGGAATATTTGCAAGTATGAAAGTCACAGGAACAGTCACAGGAAAGTCACAGTACAATGTCAGACGGTACTGTGATACTAACAGCTGGAAAAAGCTTCAGATGCATCTTTAAACATAAGCTTAGGGCTAAATAAATCATGGTCAGATTGGGCAGACAAGAGGCAGGTGAAGAAGTTTGTTTGAGCTGGAAGAATCCAGAGAAATGGAGCAAAGAGAAAAACATATATGTGTATATGAATTTTTAATCTGGGTGAACCTATTCTGTTTTCACATTATTTAACAGTTATTTTAATATTAAAACCTAGTTTAATTTTAATGGAGTAAAAATACCATTTAGAAGGCAAAGAAACAAAAGAGAGAGTTCCACTTTGAGAATGCTGACATGAGATGTGATTGTGTCCCTGTTGGTTGTCCCTTCCTGCCCCTTTGCCCACCTGCAGAAAAATTCCATGTGACAGCTTCACCCAACTTGACACTTCTTCAATTTTTTTTAGGTGAATCCTCTGTTCATCTGAGAGGATTCACTGAGCTCACCTGAACCTGGTATTGGGTGTATGGCTCCTGCTTTGTCTGTCTGTGTAGGAAGCTTTCTGTATCACAGATAAGTTCTCTGGCGCATAGCTTGATTGTTATACTCCCTTCAGAGGCACAAGTTGGTCTCCTTTGCTTGGCCAGATGTGTTTTGCCTGCTACTTGAGGGCAGCTGAGCTGCCTGGTGCAACTCTCCCAACAGAAAAGGAGCAGACTTTGAGCATCCATCCATTTTTGCAGGCAGAGGGTACCAGTGTCTATCAGGAGAAAGGATTAAGCAGTGTCTTTCTCTGAAAAAGTCAGATAGTCTTTGCAGCTTTTCAACATCAGTCTTTTGTTTGCAGGAGCCTTTACTTACAAGTCCAGTTAAATAGCTCCTTATTCTGGTTCTCATCTTTTCTGGTCCTTGCTCTGTGCTTACTTTGAGTCCAGTCCAGAAGACACCTATTCAGTGGTCCCGTTCTGCAGTGACACCTATTAAAACCAGGATTATAAGGCCAGTTGGCAAAATCAAGTAGAAGCTGGGTTGAGTGGACAACAACATTTTCCTGCCTTGGTAGATACTTGTAAGCAGGGTGAATGATAGAATTCACCCTTTAAATTCTGATTTAGGTCTCTTCTATTTAGGATTCCCCTAGGATTTTAATTCTTCATTATTTTCAATCTTTAATGAATGTGATGATTGACAAGGAAATGCCTTGTTAAATCTGGCTTAGTATTCAGCAAATATCCAAAGGGCTGAACGATACTCTAATTAAAACCTATTTGCCTCAAACTTCCTCTGTAGTCATCACAGCCTTCCTCTGTGACTGCACTGTATCTCTTGGCATTATCTCAGGTGTTATCCCACTTCATTCCTCCTGCTGTCGTGGATTTGTTACCAGCCTGGTAGGTCAGCATGAAGTTTGCAGAGAGTAGCAGGACTTTGGACTCTGAGCTTCCTTAGCCCTCAGGCTCAGTAAACACAAGGCTTTCCACTGCTGAGTTCAGTCACAAGTGTAAGCAGCATTGGCTTGCAGCTTGGGGCAAGGTAACCAGAGGATAAGGGGTGAAACATGCTGTAATTATTCTGATCCAGGGCAAAGCCAGTCCGCAGGGTAAAGCAGTGAGCTGAAGGTGCTCAGGACTATGAAGCCACTTGCAGTGGGGTGCATCTCATGAAGCACACCTGCAAGATGGGGCAGTTTTATTTTATTTATTTTTTCATGTGTGTGGGTTTGGTGATAAGAGGTACAGCATGGACACATTAGGACCACTGTGTATCATGTGTAAGACATGATAAATCAGTCTTACACAGAGTTTAGTGGGTTCTGACTATGGATTGAATATGTGCAGGACCGTTGTTCTTCCTCATATCCTTTTGTGATTAAATTTGCACCTTTATTTTAATACCTGTAAGAAGCAGAAGACCCTGACAAGCTCCTTCCCCAGTACTTGGCAGGGTCAAGACAAAGGGAAAACTGAGGCTGCGGCCTGCTATGAGGACAGAGGTATTTTCCTCCCTACTCCCTGGCATGACCTTTTTTTTTTTTTTCTTTTTTTTTCCTCCTTATACTTGCATGTGGAATCTCAAAGGTCAGAGATCACCTTTCCACTGAGTGCCTCTTGTAGGCTGGTACAGATGATGGCACAGTTTCTCAGTGCTGCAGTTGCCTGTGTAGTGGCCGTGAACAGCGGAGGACACGAGTGGCAGCAGGAACAGCCTTTCACTCTCAGCCCAAGACCAACATCAGAGAGGATTGTATCGTTACTGCTTTCAGGTCATCAGCACTTGTCAGCTGTCATGGGCATCTGAAGGCTGCGTTGCCCTCCTGATGCTTTGAGACCTTCAGAAAAAGAAGCTCAGGAATTACTTCCTTTACTTGAAAACCTCCCCCCCCCCCCCCCCCCCCCCCCCAATTCTTAAAACATAGTACTAAAATAAATAGCCTGTCAGAGAAAGAATCCAACTGACATGAAGTCTTCAGCCCAAGTGCCAAAATCAAGCTGTGATGTAAACATTTAAAAAGTGGAGCTTATATTGGTTTTCTTATTACATATTTATCTATAAACATTAATTTGCCTTTTAGGCTCTCCTATGTAGCATATCCTGGGTGATCTGTTTCCCCAGCTAAGTTACAGACAGGAATTTAAAATTTTTCAGAAGAAAGGAAATAAATTCCTACTGATACATTTAACTTGGCACCCAAGAATACATTAGCTTTCTACTTTTGTTATGTGTACACACAAATTACATCATTTAGGACTGATAGATTAACAGGAAATTTTGCAGCTTAGTTGTTGCTGAAAAACAGTAAATAAAGTTTGGGGCTAGTTTCCTTCTGTGAAAATACATGCAAAACATTACTTAATATTTAGCAGATTATTTGACATTTGCATACAGGCACAGGCTGTGGCATGGTTTGCTCCAGATGCCCGTGCCTCTGCTGTGGCCAGGCTTGGCAGCAAGCCAGATCTCTGCGCAGCCTTCCCTTTGCCAGAGCTGCTGTGGGGTGGAAATTTCATTTTTCCGGTCAGCTTTATTTTCTACACAATTATTTTCTACTTTTGTCTCAGAGAGTTTTTTTTTTTCTTTCTTTCTTTTTCTTTCTTTTTTTTTTTTTTTTCTAAAGTTATAGCGGAAGATATGTTTCAATCTCTTCCATGTTTCCTGTTTTAGTCCTGTCCTGCTGTGATTTACTGGACGCTGTTAAACACAAACCCTTGGCTGGAAAACCCAAGGCTAAATGCTCGAGCAGGGGACAATGGTGGCTGAGATTTTATCGGAAGAGAGCCTGTCTTGTTTCAGTGCTGCTCATAATTTAAGAGTGCTTGCCACCTTCTGGTTTGAGACAGGATTACAATCGTTTAACTACTGGGCATATTGAGGAAATTGACTGTAAAAATGCTGGTCCCATTCCTAATCCCCCTGAAATGATCGAGAGATTTGCAAAATGTCATAATGCCTGTTGGAGAGTTTTGAAATGAAAGGATAGAATTTTTGTTTGATTTTAAGCAAAAGGATATAGTGACATCTGGAAATAAACAAACAAAAAGCAATCTTTTAAATGAAATACTTGATTTGATACTACTGTCATCCTTGGAGACTGATCTTCAACAATTGTGTAAACTATTCAGTCAAATACTGTGAACAAGAATTAAGAAAAAATAATCTTAAAAGTGAAATAGGTACAAATCCTTCAAAAGCAAAATAATTTTGAAATTGGGAACTTTTTTCTCACAAAGAAATTCTGCAAAGTTATTTGCAGATTTTGACCAGTCTGAGACCCTTCTATTCAATCTTGTCAGCTGCTATCTGACTGCCCAACTTCAGTGAAGCCACTTGAGAATATTATTAGTGCCATTTGTGCAAGATTAGGTTGTACATTAATTGTAAAAGAAAAAAAAAAAAGACACTTTAAAGTTATGGCTACTCAATATGAATAGTGGTACTTCTGAAAATCAAAGCTTACCTTAGACAGTTCTTTACAATTTAGCCAGATGAAAGAGCATTTTCACAACACACATTTATTCTGTGAAGGCTAGTACGTGCTTATTCTAACAGATATCACATTTATCCAAAGTCAGGTAACTCATACTTCATTTCAGATGTCACAGTACAAGCCTAAAAAAGCATGTATATATTTAATTCTACAGCAATCCTAATAGAAGACACCAGAGTATCAGAACACATTCCAGCAGTGCATGAAGCAATGTAACTAACGTATGCCATTTGTTTATTCAATTTGTTTCTTCCCAGCATGGCACAAATGGGCAGTGAAGTGGTTCTTTGTGTGTGTGCACTTTTATGATACGCACAAAGAATTATGTTTACATTAGAAAAGACAGGAAAAAACAATGTTCCTCATACAGAGAGAGAAAAGCAGCGGGGTTTCAATGCTCCCCAGTTCTTGGCAGTTAACATAATGATCTTGGCCACCACTCCAAAAAATGGTTGTGTGTTTTCTTGGATATAACTTGGCCTTGCCCATCTTCACACTGCAGTGCTCAAGCGTGACAAGTCCTTGCTTACCTTTGTTAATTAGAGCAGACCTTGCTGTAACCATCACTGGGCACTGCTTGTGTGATGACTATAGCACAGTGAGGTGAGCTGCAGTTATTTGCCTGCTCTAATCCACTAAGAAGATGGGGGAAGAGAAGCTGAAATTTGGAGGAAAGATGGCATGTGTGGAACAGTTGGGTGATATGTTGCAGAACTCCTTGCTGGGAATGCCATAACTGTGTGGGTGCTCAAATCTACAGATGATACAGGAAAGAACCAGAAAAAATAAAGAAAATGAAGCCATGACTTTTTACCAGGTCCAGTGCTGCTTTTATGCAGAAAATGGGAGGCACAAAGCTCTGTTAATTCTTTCTGTCCAGACAAGAAGGCAAAAATAGGGTCAGAGCCAGAAGGAACAAAGGGGAAAAAAAAAAGCCTCTGAGGCACCAAGAAATATTTTTGCACCTTTTGCACCTTGCAGCCCAAGATCACTCACTCCTGGCCTTCCGTGGGACAATGTACAGTAGCATATTGAAGGCAAGGAGTTGCAATCAGCTGAAGAACCAGTGACTGCTGAATAGGGCCATTGACAGCCATTCTCAGTCGTCCTATTTCCTTACAGATCACTACCGGGCCCATTTGAAGCTGTGAGGTTTTGATAGCCAGGTGCAGCCAAATTGTGCAACTGGGCAAGAGCTTGGCAGCAGCACGTGCAAAACTCCTTCTCACGTTCAATGCATAAATCAATCAGCTTGTGCTGCCTTTGCACCAGGTGAACCGATTGTCCTGCCTTCTGTTCAACCATATGAGAATTAATGAAGGGAAATTGTGGTAAATTGAGGTAAAAAACTGTGGTTGACTTAAGAAGTTTGTCATCTTGTAAGCTCCATTCATTTGCTAAACAGAAAAAGGATATATTTTTTCACTGAATATTTGAGACGACTGTCAAAACCAAATCTGGCTGGCCGTGCTGAGGACAGACCAGTTATGTCTGAGCCTTCATTGGCTGTAAGGTTTGTAAAATGTCCAAAGGAGATTGGTTGTGGTGATGGCAAAAAAATGAAAGCTCTCTGAAAATCTGCAAAGTCTTGAGCATCTTCCATCACACTGGAGTCTATCCACTGAAGACTAAGAAAAGAATTCATTCAGTTGAAGTAATATTTTTACAGAACAACAACAACAAAATCTTTGGAAGGACCAACTAACTGCTAATAAAGACAAGGTATCTGTACGTTTCACAGCATTTTTTTTTTTTTTTTTTTTCCATTCTTAGGATCAATGTGCTGAATTCTCAGATTTATTCATGTGAATCACTTCTGTTCGGTAGATCACTTTATAACCATTTTGAGAATACTGTACAATCAAAATTTCATTGCTGTGACTGCTCACTTAAGTGATACAATATGTATCTGTTCATTATTTGGTTGAATGGAATCCAGATTTCCTAGTGCATGCATTTGAGGACAATATATTTAAAATTCCCCCTTGGCAAATGTTTTTTAATTCTGACTTAAATAAACTAGTTTCCATGGATGTTCCTGCCAACACATTTATTAGTTCTGATCTTTGGTTTTTATCCAAACTGACCACTTATTTGTCAGTCAAAATGGACAGATGCAGGAGGTCAGCATTTTCTGGGGTCAGAAGAAACAGCATAAAGAAGAAATTCTAGCTTCCATCTCTTTCCATACCGTTGAGTGTGCTTTTCATTTTGAGCATGGCTGATTTTGCAGCTTCAAAATGACATTTTCAGAAGACAAATCTTAGAACTGCTGTAGAATCTGTTGCATTTCTGAGCACATGTGAGGCTACAAGGGGGGAGGTAACAGCATAGTGAAATCCCATTCCCATTACAGGAAAGAATGTAGCTGAATTTATCTCTCTGTGGCATTCACGGCTGAAATGAAAAAAGACCCACAGGTATGTATGCTGTCGGATGGTGCCTAATACAACCTTAGCCCGAGATCCCTGCTATCTGAAGGCTCATGCTGCATGCTGTAGCTTGTCACAGAGGTAAATGGATGATTAAGTGCAAGTGAGTGTAGCCACAAGCCAAAAGCTTCCAGATGAAATAATGCTCTCTCTCATAACAGAAGCAATTACAATGTAGCTGTCTGTATTGCATTTAACATTGCTACTAAAGGGCTGCACTGCTCTCAAGTGCACTAGTGATAGCAGCTGAATTTTTCTGGCTAAAGAGTAGTTTCTGCACCTGCTGAACACATCCTAAAGCCCTGGGAAGTTTACAGAAAGCCAGAGAAAGTCCATACGGTCCTACAGAATATCTGGTTTGGATGTGAATGCATAGCTTGCATACAAAATACGTATGCATTTCTTCCTTTATATACATCCATACATATGGAGAAAAAGGGAAAATGCTCTTAGTTTTATTTTTACTGTATTTCTAACATAATTCATTATTCACTTGGGATTTTTGGAAGATTATGCCCCTAGTTCTCTTATTTTGGATTTCAAATGAATTTTTATGAGAAATATCTTATTTTCTTCTCCATAAAAAATATTTCCAGAGCTCATATTTTATTTTATTTAGCTTTCAGAAGAAAGTGAAAGATATTCAGTTTTTCCTCATTTGAATCCAAACTATTTTTTGGCTTTTCAAATTTTTTATGTATTTTTTTTTTTTTGATGACAGCTGGAAAAAAAGAAAAAAAGGACATTTTTCACCCATCTCATCTGGTTGCGTCAAAGTACTCAAATGCTTTGCATAAGTCAGTGATTTACAGGAAGAGCAAATTCTTCATGAGATGATGTCTAGAAACCAATGCCATAAAAGCATTGCACTGCCTCAACCATGGAGTGTCAATGCTCTGGGCTTTCCCCTGACCTGAGGGGGTCTGGAACGCAAATGGGTGCTGAGGGATCTGATTGTGAAACACGAGTGAATCAATGCTGGGAACTCATGCTCAAAAGATTTGTATGAGATCCACATTTTATGGCCAGAAGAGTGTACTAGCCAAGTCTTCCCACTCAGAGGTATGCCAGAGGTCTTAGCATTGCTCAGTGAGTCAGTATCAGGCTCATAATTTTATTTGGAGACCTCAAGAAGTAGAGAGGTCACCATGTCTCTGGATGGTTCATTAGGTGATTAATTAACTCCAAAGCTTAAGCAAACATTATCATTCATTTCTCACTTGACTAAGTCTGACTTGATATACTTTTCCAGATTAAGGAGACTTCCACTGCATACTATATTTTAACTGTAGAAAATACTCATTGGAGATCTTCCCCTGTAGGTAGGACTTCCTATTTGCTACTGAGGCTTGAAGTTATACTTCTGTAAAATGTTTCGCTATGTGATCTGAATCTGCAGGTCAAGAGAGGTTTACTTCAGGGCTCTTTTGCACAGCAAAAATCTGCTTTCTGTGTAAAATATTAAAGATTAAATTTACCATACTACAAATATTGACCGTACAAATTCTAAAGTTATTTCCTGTTTTCTGTTCTCTCTTGTGTTTATAGAAGCCAAGATTCATGGAAAAGGAGAGATGGATTTCAAGAAGTAATTTGTTCTTCTGTCCAAATCACCTTCAGATGTAACCTACATAATTCCAAAGGCATCTGAGTAAACCGTTCTTAAAAGAACTTCTCATGATCAGATCTCTTTGTCAAGCAGTTACACTAAGTTATTTCCTGCAAACGACTCCTAAAACCTTTTTCAGAATCCCTGTTTTCCATGATGTTGCAATATACCATTTTTCTGCTGGGTATCTTGAAGTCATTTAAATAGGCCAGATAACCAAATGATGCTAGAGCCCTCTATATCACTCTTCTGCCCTTATCTTTACTTTACAGACTGCCAGTCTTCATCCATACTCAAAAATTACTTCATACTTCCCTGTAACGCCTCAATGAAATATGTATAACAGTGTAGCCCCAAAACAGAATCACGTCCAGAACATCTACCTGAGAGCTACACCTTTTGCTAATGATTTTGTATTGGTAGATAGGTTCTAAGACTTGTCAGCCACTTTGTCCATATATTGTATTTTTGATTAGTTTTGATATTTAATGAAGCTTTGTGGTAATTCTATTTCAAACACATTAAAAAAAAAAAAAAAAAGTAACATCATAGATTAATAGAAAGTACAGCTGGGGAAAATACAAGGGATGAACAATTCTATCTCATACCCCAAGGCAGGACTGGCTGTATCAATATCTTGTTCTAAGAATATTACAAATTTAGAGATACCTTTATCATCCAGTCTTGCAATCTTGTCAAAGACCAAATTAAGTTTTGTGTGACAAGACCTCTTTTCCACAAAGCAATGTTGATTGACATTAATTACATCTCTTTTTCTTACTTCCTTACCCATTACATTTAAAAATGTCTTTCAATTTCAAGTGTTTATATTTGAACATCCCTTCAGATGTAGAAATGAAGAATCTTCATTTTGCTCTGCAAGAAATTTAATCTACTCCCAGCTAGATATCATCAGGCTTTTCATCTTGATCCAAAATTACAGCTTGATTCAAAGATCATTAAAAACAGTAGGAGTAATTGCAATTATTTTATAAGCCAGGTCTTTTCTATTACTTAAAAAGGTTAAAATAGTTGTCAGCTTCTTAATCTAAGTAGAAGTTCCAAATGGGTAGATTTCATTTTACAGAAACAAAACATGACATGGGAAAGTGGGGAACAGTTGTCTGTTTCATATTCACACGCCAACATGTTGTTGGAGAATTGGCCTCCCTCTTATAGTAACAGCCTACAAATCACCCCTGGCTGCTAGAAAATGAGACATGAGAAGAAAGTAAAGTTTGTGGGTAAGAAGATCAAAGTCTCAGACAGAAAAAGAGCCCATGAGAGACAACTGTATGCCTATGATCTTGTTTTTGTTATGTGAGTTTATTTTCCTAGAGATACTCACGTAGAATATGGATAGTGGATTTTTTCTGAACTTATATTAGCTCTGAAACAACTTTCTGAAAATACATTTGTGTTAGAGACTAAGTTTTTCCCCCTCCCCTTCACAAAATATTCTTTTTTTGTTAGTTCTCACTATTCATTACAAAAATTGTAACATAAACTAGAGGACATCTACTAATATACTTTTTTTTTTTTTTTTTTTTTTTTTTTTTTTTTGCTTTTGTGATTCAGCTTATTGATCAGATCAGATTTTCATGGGCAGTCATATTGTTCTTCGCGTCCCCAAAGTGACAAGCATCTCAATTATTATTACCCATTTTCGGGTTTTGTATATGGGCTTGAAGATTAATATATTATATGTCATATAAAAACAGCGAGTAAATTAAGTTTCTTCCAAGGGAAAAGAATGAATTTTTAAGAAAGTAATTTTTAAGTAGTACTACTTGTATTATTTTTTCTTCTCCTTTTCCGTTTTACTTTTATATTTGAAAATATTTTTAACCATATTTTATTGATATGAATGGGTAATCAAAGTCAACAAAAGGAAGAAAAAAGTCAGTTGCTACAAAGGCTGTAAGTTTATTACTGAAAACTTAGCTCCTAAAAACTGTAATCAAGAAGCAGTTGATGTAATCTTCCTGAGCCTTTTCAGCTGGCTGGAAGGTATATGGGTTTGTTAATTGCATGTAGTCTTTTCTGCACAGGATACCAGAATCTCCTTAGCTGTGATTCTTGTGGAAGGGCATTTTCCACTTTGCCACTCACCTTGTGTCACAGAAAGAAGAGATTGAAGCTGGTGTTTCCCAAGGGAGGTGGGTCTCCAGCTCCATCTGTATGTACACCCACAGGAATTAATGGTAAGTGACTCACAGTTGCACTTGTAATCATGCTTGATCATTAGGTAGAAGAGAAAAAAAAATATCATCTGGTAGCCCTGAAAGTCCTGCTGAAACAGATAATGCTGTTCAAATGTTTCAATAGAGCAAATATTCACAGGAGCTGCAGAGCTAGTTCAGCAGTGACCATGAAAAACTGGCAGCTCAAGGTTTGTTGGGTTTCCAGAGCTAAAACTTGCTATCCTGAAGATGATAATCCAGATCCTAGTCAGGATGAGGATACCATGTAGAAGAAGAGAAACAGACAGAGTTGGGTCTGTCCACAAGGAACAAAGAGTTAAATTTAATGTTTCTACTGCCAGATGGAAAATAAACAGCAGTTGCTATTAACCTGCACACTGAAGTCCCCTCCTGAGCAACAGATAGCCTTGGATGGTCCTCACACTGAAAGTTACAAAGTAGTAATGGGACCATGATTGTGATGCTATCCTCAGTTCCAAAAAGTCTTGTTGAATAAGCTTAGGTGTAAGCACAAAAAGGAAGATATATTTGCAAAACAAAGACAGGAGCCATGGATAGTTCTTTCAGCAAGATGAAAATTATTTTTTTTAGGGATTAATTTCAAGCAAGGCTTATTAAAATTGTTTACAATTTATTTAGGCAAATGTAAAATTAAAATTCCAACCTGTTATTGAACCATTCGTTATATTTCTTGTGTTTCTCTCTGAATTTTGTTTTTGAAGAAACACATCTCAATAAAGACCAAATTTTCTGATTATTTTGTTTTCTGACTTGAATCTATTTCGTAATGCATATGACCACATGCACCAGTTATTAAAAAAAAAAAAAAAAGAAAAAAATTGCAATGCCTCATACTCAAAACAAACTAATTTATTACTATGAATGTTATGATGAAAACAACTCTATATTGCATATCATTCAAACAAGAGAAAGAGTATGTGAATTAGAGAAAGTAGAAGAAACTCATGTAACAGATGTATGTGGTGTGATTTTTCAGGAGATGTATCATAGAATTATACTGAAATACCAGACAAAAAAGACTTTCATCCTAAAATAACAAAACTGACTTGAAATCAAAGACAAAGAAAACCTTGAATTATAAGGTTCCCCCTTGGCTGTATTGATCTTCACTGAAAAGTCTTATGTCTTATGTTCAGCTATAAGATCAGGATAATCTCAGCATCTGCATCTTCAGTGATATAAGAAGCATTCTCATGGGAGCACTGTAACTAGCACATAGCAAGAATGGACAAAGAAGGCTATTCTTATCCCCAAGAAGGCCTGCTTAACTATCTGAACAACTGCATAACATATAACAAAATCAACTACCTTGTTAACTCATCAATGAATATAATAATTATAATTTTTAAGAACTATTTGAACTATTAAGAGAAAGACAATAGATATGAAGGCTTCAATGAATGAAGACTTGCACTGAAGAGAAAGAAAAACAGGTCTTACAATAACTAAACTTTTTACCAATCCTGAACGAATTGCTTTTAAAGAATAGTCTCATTCAAAAATTCTGCTGTTAAACACTTATTTTTCTTGTACTCACTTTTGCATGTTTTATTCCCCCCTCCCCCCCCCGCTCCCTTCCTAATTTTCATTACTTTTTTGCTGTTGCTAATTTTGTGTTCCCTCATGAACAAGCACCTTTCTTTCTGACCTTGTGGTTGACTTTAAAAAATGTTTTGTTTAAAATTCCAACCTTCCCCAGTTATTAAGTTAAATATTAACATTTCAGAGAGATTACAGTGCTCCTTCCCAGAATGATTTTTCACTATTCCCACCTCATTCCAGCTCTCACTGACTCCAGGTAAAAGCTAGGATGTATGTGTTGCTTTCCTTTGGGCATTTCTGACCATCTGTCTCATTCACTTACAGCCTCCATCTTAGAAACACCTCCTTGGTCAATTATAGTCATGTTTGTACAATGCAATTTGTGATAACCCTAACAGTGACTGGCAAGACCACAACAGAATCAGACAGGCAGAACCAGCCACATGGCAACCTGATTGCTATTGCTGCTTCTAAAATCCCCACATCCACCCATGCATGACTGATGTGATCAAGTTTGTTTTATTTTATTTATTTTTCTTTAATTTTGTTAAGTTTTGTCCTCTTCTCATTTGTGGGTAATAGAAAGTATAGTCCCCAAAGGGGGCTAACTTCTTATTACTGTCAATTGAATGTACTGTATACTTAAAAGTCTCAAAATACCCATGTGAGAATACGTTCCATGTCTACTTAGGGATTAAACCCTGGCACTGTTGACAAACCCATGGAGGACTATTAAATGCAGAAATACACCTCTGGCACAGCAAGTCTCTCAACCACAATTTCCTGGAGGCTGTGAGAGTATTTTAGGAGGGTATCATCATACAGACATCTCGTTTTATATTTTCCAAGAGGCATCTGCTATTGGCCACTGCTGGAACCAAGAGACTGGAGTAGGTGGATGTATCACGTAAATCACATCTGCTGTTCTTATATAATGAAACTGATGGGAGTTTTTACCAAACACATCAGTGGGGAAAGGATTCTTCCACTGTTTTCAGAATGGCAAAATTTCATTACCTAAGTAAAAGTTCTCCCAAATAAACACATCAAAGTATTGGTGTTTGTGTTTAGATTTATGCTTTTATGGCTGGACAGCTTCCAATACCTCATTCATTCATACACAGCTAGCTTGGGTATCTTTATACTAAACTGAGGTCTTTTATGTAAAGCAGTCCTGTTACATGGAGATTTCCCTCAGTTATGGGAAGCATAATCCCAGATTTGCCAGTCTTGTTCGATCTGTAGGAAGCACTGCTAGTGCAAAAGCATCCCCTGTAGTTTAAAAATAGTGTTGGTGCATAATTTCTCTGTAATCATTGCTGTAGTCAAGCGTTCACCTGCCACAAGAACTATGCTAAGAAAATAAGCAGAAAGTGCAGCTTTAGGAGGGGAAGTAGGTATTCCAGGGCTTTTTGCCTCTTGTAGGGCACACTCAGACACAGTCACAAAGAAAGAATTCTTCAAGAGATGTGGGACAACAAAGAAGATCCCTGGGGTGGGAGGACATCTGATCAGTAATTTATCTGAGGTATAAAATTTGCTTAATAATAAATACTTTCAAAGCCCGGGTGTTGAAATGAATTATATTTATCCTACCCACCCAAATGACTGTACTTGGAAAGAGAACCCTCCTCTAATTTACATGGAGGTCACTGTTCCTGGTCAAATTTTAAGCTTACAAAGTCCAACACCAGCTAAAATGATTGGGGATATACAGCATTGTTCCTGTTGCAATGCTCACAGCAATAATAACGATTAAAAAGCAGATATTTAAGAATGCTTAAGCAATCAAGTAATCTTATTGGAAGAAAACCCAGGTATCTAAGAGCAGCCAACATAGTGTTTTTCCCATAAAAGTGCTGTCCAGTCCATATTTAACATTTTTTAACTTTCACCCATTGTTCTGTCTTCTCATACACCACATAAATCCATCCAGTGAATCTTCTACCATCCATAAAACAAGCCCCAGATTTTGGAGGGTACGACTGTTTGAAGAGGTGCATGACATGCATCTCTGTTTTCCATTTCTGAATGTAAATAAACTGTGGTTAGCCCTAGCATATTGTTTTCATCAAGATTCCTCATACGACTGCAAGAACAAAATTGGGAAAACAAACTTATTATTACCAAAGCAGCTCACTGCCACTTCTTTCAGTGCATGAGGCACTCAAGTACATAAAAATAAAGGTCAATTGCTTTAGATTCAGCATGACCTAGTTCTCCTATATTCTTTTTTTTTTTTTTTTAAAGGATCTAATGCAGCTGAAAATAATGTTTATGGCATTCCAAAGCAGATGTGCATCTGTTACTTAAGTACAGTTCTTAAATTTATATAAATTTACTGTTGACATAGATGGGAGATAGCTGGGCCCAAAGATATCACGAAAGACATAATAATAGACACTACCTATGCTCCCATCTAAGCGATTCCATGAACTAAAGTTCAGGAATACAAGCAATGACATTTTTCTGAGGCAGCTTCTTGGCCAGAAAAATGTTGGTAGGAAGGCCACAAAGATAGTCTTGAAATCTGATGATGCAAGTAGGCAGCATTTCTCTTGGCAGCTTGGCACCTCTATACCAATACCATACTTGTAACTGTGTGGGTTCAGCAAGGAGAGACTCAAATGTTTACACAAAGAAATGAGGTGCTGAAGTATTTGGTTACCTATTTCTAAAAAGTTTATCTGACTGTTTGCTCCAGTCAATTCGGTACAGCATTTCTTCCCCCACATTCTCCCCAGTCTGTTGCTCTGTCCCTATGACTTAGGGACACAGTCCAGATTTCTGTTTAAGTGTCCCTGAGGTGGTGACATTGCCATTTCCCTTCCTCCATCACCACTCCCTGGACATGACCTAGTTTCCACTGACTTGAGTGAGATTCAGACCGAGCCCTTTGCTCTCTCCTTTCCCTGTTCACTACTGATTCCTGTTTCCCATTGATTCCCATTTGCGATCCAGGCTTGACTGTATATTAATGCTAAATAGCTTTAATGTTATTCACCTACTGGGAACCAAAGTTTTTCTTGTTTACTCACCCACTTGCTTAATGTAGTGTTGCTTTCAGATTGTAACTTCGCCCAAGACAGGACTCTCTGAACAGCATACAGTAACGAGCAGTCATAAGACCCACAGCAGCATCCTGGCCAGTCTGTATTTTGTCTTATGTATTTGAGTGACAGTAATTCCTAAGAGGAAAAATAAAATAATAAAAAAAGTTATTAGAGTCTCATGGTCACAGCTTCACATGTCTCCCTTGTCCCACTCATTAACGTTTTAAGGGGAGACAGGCAGAAAAAAAAGAAAAACACCAATCTGAGTTGTGGCTCCTGCACTTCAATAGCTCCTTCTGTCCCTTGTGATTTCCCACCTTGCTTGGGAAATGATGAGAATGGGGACAAGTGATGCCTGCTGGGCATCATAGTTCATTAAAAGAAAATTATGGTGAATATAAGTTTCTGAGATCTGTGGCATGCTGGAAATTTTCCTTCAGTCAAGGGACAAAGCTACCCTGGGATTGTCCCCACCTTTCAAGAATACTTGCTGACTTAATTATAGCTTTTTTAAATTATAATTATAGTTTTTCCAACTGTAAAATGTGGTTAATGGTGTTGCCTTCCTTTATTAAGCTCTGAGATCTCTAGGGATGAAATGCACTACATGAGAGCTAGCAGCCTTCCTTGGCTCGTGTGTTGCCCACGTTTCTATACTTTCTGTACAATTGTTTGCCCTTTGTGTTCCTCATGAAGTGAATTCCTCTCTTACAATCATAAGTCTGAATTAGGTCGGAGACCTTCAAACCTTTGGTCTAGCTTTGAGCTATGTTACTTAATGGTGAAACGGAGCTGAATGTGGACCTGGACAAATGGTTTATTTCACTTATTGAAAAACACATATTTCTGTATGGTTTTTGCTAGCAGAATTGCTGTGAATTTTACACAGTTAATCTAGGAGCAATGCTGCAAAATGATCACAAGAACTGGCATGACTTTTCAGGAACCTTTCATGTTTAATGGCACACTGTACACAGAGAAAATAAACAGGCCCTGCTCCAGTCCACTTTACATCCCACTGAGGTTACAAGGTTGGCTCATGTGACAACTTGCTTTGGGCTGAATCATCCACAGAGCCTGAACTCATAGACTCTGTGACTGTAATTATAATCCTCTATGACTGGAACTAAAACCACTAGGTTCATTGCTTAGAGGCAGCAATAGCCTTATTGAACATCTCTGCACTTCAGCCAGCAGGAAGCAAGAAAAAAACAGCCAGTAGAGCATCATACCAGGTGCAACCCTGGGCAGAAAAAGTCTTCAATAAGGCTTCAATGAATAAGTATCACCTGTCCTTTTCACCCTTCAGCCATCATCAAGAATCAGAGATTCTTCTTAATATGTGCTACTTAACACAGCACCTGATTTCTTGAAAATTAATGCAGCCAAGTCTGCAGCTCATGCAAGTCTCTGTGATGTACCCCTTTAAAACAAGACTAAATAATATTTTTGTTTCAGACAGTGAGAGACAGAACAGGGACTAAGGGATCCTGTGATAAGGATGTTATGTCAGCTGAATATTAAAGCAGTCATGTAAAACCTGGATGATATGCTAACAGATAAGCAAATGTGGGATAAGCTCTGCAAGAATGGGTGAAAACAAAGTTATTTACAAACATATTTCTCACAAAGGTCACAATATACTCCAGATGAAAATGTTCACCATTAAAAGCAGTCTCAATTGGTATGAATAAATCAACATCAGGGTGAATTTTTAATTCAAAATTTGGATATTTTTTTTTCAGCCAGAATTTCTCATCCAGGCTTTCTCTTTGTGTAGAAGAATCCCCTAGAGTCTAAGAGGACTCAACTCCTTGTGGCCATGTTCTGTTCCCCTCCACATCTACGTCTGGCTGTTCAGACTTCACCATGTTGCACCTTCCAGTAATAAATTCAACTGATGTCTTTAAAAATGACAGATGGGAGCCTATTTTTCTCTTGATTCAGTCTGAACATAATTCTGGCATGCAATGAAAAAAGGTTGCTTAGTGTTTACCTGAAAAGGATCTCTCAAGCCAGTGCTTTTATACAGGAACTTAGATATCCCTCTGCTCTGAAATCTCAGATGATTCAAGCACTTTTTATGAGCTGGGAGATGGGAGGATGAAGTCGCTCTCCGGTAAATATTCCCCTGAGTGGGGAGTGATTTTGAAAGCAAACTCATGGAAGCAGCCCAACTCCCTTGTAGTCACAGTCTTTGCATAGTAATACAACCAAGAATTAGCATTAAAACAACATTACACTAAACTTAATGACTTTTCTTTGCTCATCTCTATAGTGGTTAATGAAACATTATGAATGTAAAGCAAATAGTGTGTTCATGCTAGTTCAGGATCACATGGCATCTGAATATGCTTCATGAATTATTCACATGGTTTTTCTTCAGCAGTGCCATCCATCTCCCATCATGGAGTGAAGCTCCCTTTCTGACTTTAGCAGGCTTGTCTAAAGCTGTTCCTGTTGCACTGAGGAAAGTTTTGCTTCGAGTGTGTCAAATACATATGAGTGAGGTTACCTAGTAAATGAGAAGTGCTAAAATATTTATATAGAATATAAATTCTCAAGAAACCATAGAGAGGAAGAGCTGACAAGCTTCCTCCCCAGAGGGGTGAAGGTCTTCTTTCTCTCTCTCTCTTTCTCTTTTAAGAACAAAATATCCCAAGAGTGGTGCACTTTTTTGTACCACTGTCCTACCCAGAGCTCCTTCTTCCCTTTTAATTTACAGCTGAGCATCTTGTCCTCCCACAAACTCCACATGGACCATGGTACTCCTTATGGAAATTCAGCACAGTGTAGGGGAGAGCAGTATAGGAATACATCCTCTCTGTCCAAACAAGTCACTATAGGTAGAAGATCAGAGCCCAGCTAGCTGTCTAGAGTGTGCAGAACTGTTCTCGAGGCAGAGCCAGCCTTTCTAGCACAAATTTCTTCAAAATCAAGGTATGCCTACTTCTAGTATTAGCATTCATAACAAACCCAGCTTTGAATCAGCGTGAACTAGATGATCCTTGAGGGTCCCTTCCAGCTCAGGATATTATTGATTCTCCCTAAGCTCTTCCTTCAATCTCAGCAGTTTAAACTACTGAGATAATTATTGTGTGACCTCCATGACTCTACCTTTTTTTTTTTTTTTTTTTTTTCCCCGAGCCAGAAAATAAGAGGTATTCAATTTTGAGTTAAAAACCAATATAATCCATTTTTTCAGCATTGACCTGCTGTTTGCCTGTCACCAGGAGGCAAATATTTGCAGTGATTTGGTCAGTACATAGAAAGCAGATTGATAGAGAGTCTATCAACATGCCAAATACTTTGCTATTTGCTTTCATGAAAGACTAGTGAACATCCTTTTTTGTTTGCTTTTATTTTTTCTCTTTTCTCTCCTCTTTTTTTTCTTTCCACCTTTTTTTTTTTTTTTTTTTTTTTTCCTTTCTGCTTGCCTTACCTACAGGAGAGCCAATCAATTTGTCAGCATTTCATTTTATTCTCCATTAATCCAATAAAGAAAGTGTCTCTAATTGCTTAAATTTAAAATTTATAGGGTATGCAGCATCACACAGAGGGTCTCAGTCTAACAGATCAGCATATGTAGTGTGCCACAGCACTGATACCAATCAGAGAAAACCTACAGATAGGAAACAAATCAGCACATGAATTGCCTGGGAAGTCCTAGAGCATTTTAGGGAAGAAATAAGAACTGTGTGTGCTGACAGGTGAAGTGGTGGGGGTCTTATCCTCCTCACCCCCTACAACTCAGCTGTTCCAAATATCTCTGCATTGAGAGAGTCTGCAAAGCCTATACCTTTCCCTCTGGACTCTTGGAGCTCAAAGACACTGTAACAATGGCTGTAGGAATAGTAGGTAAAGCTTGAGTGAGGAGAAAACAAACAAACAAACAAACAAACAAAAAACAGTAAAGGTTTATGCTATTGTCTTGTCAGGGGAAGTAACTCACCCTGAAGTAAGCTCTCCTGCAAACTCCAGCAGTGCTCTGCTCACTTGTAACTTCGTACTTGGCCAACTTAAAATATTCCTAATTGTGTGTTATTTCCTATGATTGCCTTATATTGGATCAGTTATTGCAGATGATCCATGACAACACATCCTTGTGATATCCTTCCTTCTCTTGAGGTCCCTAGTTCAGTCACACATCCCACTGTACCTGAACTGAAAGTCTGTGAAATCTCTGTGGGAAAACTCTCACACAAGTTGCGTGAATGGTACTCAGGGCTATAACACCCTTCTTAGCCAGGACCGCAATTCAGAGACCATGACAGCAATACCTGGTGAGTCACTAATGTGGATTTTAATTAAAATCCACAGACTTATCTTCTTTTAAACAGTTGGGGTATTTTTTGTTGTCACCTCTACGTGGAAAACAGCTCCCCAGAGAAGTGTGTGAGATTCCCAAAAACACACTGGGTCAACCGAACTGTCCGTGTATCCAGGAATGCTTGTAACCTTATGGATTGGTTTGTCCCAGCTATCTCCTAACTTCTGATCAAAGCAAATTGTACGTGTTCACCAGCTCTAGTGTTATCCTGGTCTCCTCAAAATAATCCATGACTTCTTTCAGAGAAGTCTTAAAACAGGTCCTCCAGTCCTTCCACAGAGTCCAGCCACCCCCAACATGGGCAGACAACCTGTGCTGGTTATAAACTGGAAGCTGTTCCAAGAAAACAGTCAGCAATCGTGGATGCACTGTCTAAATGCATATTTTGATGATGAAGAACTTTATTATTATTATTATTTTCTCTGCAACCTTTAGAGAAGGATTCAAAGCTAGGACCAAGACACAAAGAACAAGGCACTCAGCAGTTCTGACTAGCTTCCTGCTGCATCTCTAGTTCTGAGGATGTTTCAATGCAGTTCAAAACACAAAGATTTAGCAAATGGACTTGGAAGAAGGGAAAATAATCTGCCCTGCTGATCCTGCTTTCCCCAGTTGCTGCATTATTCCTTATTACTGTACCAAGCTTCAAAATAGAGCCAGAGAGTCCAGTAAGCAGCATGCAATTATCTACTCCAGGTGTTCCCATCCATGCCCTTTCTCAACTATTATTCTCTCTTGCTGTAGGCAGCAGAAAGAAAGTGACTTTTTTATTAGCTCACATTCAGCTGTTTGATTGATAACTATACAATAGTGAAAGAGCTCTTTGCAACCATTCTATTTTGATGAAGGAAGCTGCTTTAATTGTCATATTTAGTCTTTTGTCAAACATTTGTACATCGCTGAGAAACCTAAGGTTACACACTAGCTGTTACTGCAGGATTAATGAATGGCATGTTCTGTTTACACAAAACTGATGCTTAGTTAAATTACTACATGCAAAAAGAGAATCTTGGCTAATAATTGGCTAAGGACTGAAGGTGAGGGAGTCAAAACTGCAAGTACCCAGGATCTGTATTAGAAGGCTGGTTATTTTTAGACATGATTTTCTGTACTGTTTTGGTTAAGTTATGATCATCAAAGATGCTGTTCCCATCCATTTTAATGAAGATATATAATAGTGATGATGCTTTTATATTTTCTCAATGAATGATTAAGATATTGAACAGGGCATTAAGCGTAAGTAGGTTAATTTTCCAGATTTATCGCAGACATTTTATATAACAGCACAATTCAATGTTCTCTGAAGTCAAGAGGACATTTTCCATCAAATTCACTGTTGATGAGATAAAATTTGAAATCTTCAAATTTGACTTCTAAATCTCTTCTAGTTACACTGGTGGTGAGAGAAGCAGACAGAAAGAAAGAAAACAGGCTATCAATGCTTACTTGAACGTGTGTAATTAAGACAAATGAACAAAAGATAGGTATTTTTCTAATAGTCACCAGGTAAGTATTTGGATAGAATGGAAATAAAATATCTTCACCATTATTTATATTAAATATTCTCTTTCAGTTTGGGCCAACATAGCATGTACCAGTCCTATATGAATGACCTAATACAGCCTGTATTATGTAGAATGGTCCATGGCAGAGCCAGGTGAAGCTCATAGTTCTAAAACCTGACTGCTTGTAAAATGGCGCTAACTGGAAAGATACATGAAGGAACACATGCAAAAAGCTAGGTCTTAATGTAGCTAATATATTTGTTTCTATATACTAAAACACCAAATTCATCAATTCCTTAAGCACAATATTTATTTACTTATTTATTTATTTTGTGATAAAAGTTTTAGGACAATGATATTAAGATTCATAAGCAGAAATTCAGACAGAAAGAATAAGAAATATTCCTGAGGTGTTTTACATGGAACAGTTAAATCTGAAATGAAGCAACCTTACAAACAATGCTTCAGTGAAGAGCAAAGCCAAATCCCTCAGCCAGAACTGACAACTGAAGTCAGTGAACAAAAGGCCCATTGGAATATAACCTGAGGTACTTCGCCTCTGAAAAGTCAGGATTGTATCAGAAAAACAAAGCCAGACATAAAATTACTGATGATATTTTTTCTATATTGACAACTACATCTGTAGCTGTAGATGACATATAGAGTATTTATATTGATGTACATCTCTTATCCGAAAAATAAAGGGGGGTGGTTCTTTGTAGTTGGGAGCACATTGAGTTTTCCTGGGGGCCTTGAGACAGGTGCAACTGCGGCTTGAAGAGGGTGTCCTTGCAGCTTGTTAAAGCTTCAAGGTGAGAATTGAATCTGGGCTTTTTGATGTCTCTGGAAGAAGACCAAGAGTCTCAGGGATGTACAGAAAAGGGACGGCCTGAATTAATGTGGGGGACCAGCTTGTAAAGGCTGAAAAGACATTGGAACCACAACCCAGCTGTGAATATTCCCCAAATGTGGGAGAAGTATTTAATCTGATTCTATATCTATATTTCACAGACAGCATCCATCCAATGATCCCATTATCTTTCTGTTTCTAATGTATCAAAGTGACAAATTTGAATATCCCTGAACTCTTAAGGTTCTGAGTTTGCAAGCTGATGGTTTATCACAGTGGGCCCCCAATAATAGCAGAAAGGAGATAGATAATCTTGTGGCAAAGTTCCCCAAACACTAACATCACCCACTTGCGAGACAGATTGTTTAGCATTGATTAGTATTTCTTGCAGTCCACTTGCATGCTCTTGATCCAAATACTAGTTTAGAGGCCTGTAATCAGTAAATTATTTCCTTATTCACAAAGAAAAAAATTACTTAGACTATGCTTGTAAGTATTAATTTATCTCATTCGGTCATCTGGTAAATATGTTTTTTTTTTTTTTTAGCATTTCTGTAGCTGATTAAAGTTTAATTATTTCACACCCACTCAAAACATGGGAAATCTCATCCAGAAGGCAATTTAGACATCATCGTAACTGCTGTTCAATTATATCTTCCTCTTTAGCGATGTATTATTGTCCTAATGCATCAGTCCTCTGAAATTCTAATCAGTGGTTCTCATCCAAGAAAAAAACACTTAAGCATTTGCTTAACTTAAGTCTGTGAATACTCCTGGCATATGTCCTAAAATGCGGCTGAACTGAAAGCTGGGTATTCATTGGCTAAAAGATGTTGTCCTATTTATTGACTGGTACTTAAGCAAGAAACATACATCAAATTTATTGTAAAGTGTTACCAAAAAGAAGTAGAAATAATTAATTCATTTAATGCAATAAATAACAATATTAATCCTAGGGGGAAAAACATTTGGCAGGGGAAAAGATGCATTATGTAGGTCGACTGCAGCTTATGAATAAATGCTCACTTTGTTCTTACATAATTATCTATCAGGGTCCTCAAAGCCATCTTAAGGCAGATCAGACATTTGAGAAAAGCTGGGAGGAGCTAGCAGGGTTTTGGTGGAGGTCAGGTGTGGGAGAAGAAGAGGGACTAAGAAGGGTTTATTTATCTTAGAAGAAATTGTTGTCTCTTTCTCTCCATCTCTTTCTGGGTTTGAAGCAGCAAAATCTGCCAGCATGGGCAAAATTATTGCATCATTTGCCTGCTGTCTTGAGTTCAATCTGGTAGCTCATCATTTTTGGAAAGGGATCTCCAGGATGCTTTGCTTGCACGTGCAATTTGTACAGATTATGACTAAACTGATATATTGCAGTGAACTATCAGGAGCTAACAAATGACACAAAGTCATTTAATCAACATGATTTTGTACTTGACTAGTTTAGCAAGGTGTTGAATTTTGTATGAGATGTGCTTCTACTGGTTGTGAAAATCAGATGCCAAACTTGTGTGCTATGATGGGAGAGTGTCAGCAGGTTTTTAGTAAGTAGAAAGTCAGAGGTTAAAACCAAAGGCATTTCTTTTCACCAGCTCTGTTCTGTGAAAATTCACTTCTTGATTTTTAATGCTGTTATTGCCTCCAAATCACACATACACACGAAGAAAAATATTGTCTTTGCTAGTCTAAAAGCCTGGAAATCTGCATCTGCCAGCATAAACTAGTAAATGTATACCTGACACAAATTGGCAGAGCTCTTTATAAAGGGCTCATTAAAATGTTTCAAGTGACTGTTTCAAGTCACCTGGCTGGGTTTTGCTGACATTTGGCAAGTCCAGTGTTTGAAACCAGTTGTTTTAATCAGAGAATATTTTGTTAAATAATGGTATGATTTGTTTCCTTAACCTTACATGTCTCTGCTGCAGTGGCACTGACTATTAGCTTTCATCTTGGAAGTAAAAGAACATTCCTATTACCCTTATTCCTACCTACATCCAAACAAACAAAAGAGTCTCCATAGAGGAGAATAAAAGTGCATTAATTTCATTTTAAAGAATCTGTTTCCTCTCCTTTACCAGCTAAAATGCTAGTGCCATATCTGTAAAGGCAATCAGGGTCCATGGAAGCAAAAAAAAAAAAAAAAAACAAAAAACACAGCTTGGTATAATTTCTTGCACTCTCTTCGTACTACTGAATATCAATCTTTCCATGAAAGACAGCAATCAGCTTGAAAACCTCCACATTAAATGTTCAGAAGAAAAAGACAAAAAAAAAAAAAAAAAAAAAGAAACAACTTTGGTTATTTATTTAGTAAGTATTTCATAAACAGAAAGTCATTGGAGGACAGCCAACGTCACTGTCTTATTCCACTTGTTTACTATTCACCATGAGTAAGAGTACCTTCCTTCAGCATTTCATGGGGAGAGGTGAAGCTTACTACTGAGAGCAGTATATGAAAACTTACATGCTGCCAACACTGTTTTTCAGCTGTTCTGACTCAAGCAAACTCCTGGAAATACAGAGGGGTTCTCAGAAATAACTGGAGCAACAGTGACAAGTGTCTTAAACACAGGCTTTCAAAACTAATCCTCACTTTGATACGTGTGAAAATCTTTATCTCCTCCTCTTTCCCCAGTTGTTTCTCCAGTTCCTGTCATAGTCGTTATCACAGAGAGTCAAAAAAAAACCAACACCAACAAACCACCACTACTCACATGCCCAAGTTAATGTAACATTGCCTTGATTTTGAATATCTCAGTTTGCACACAGTGAGAATATACCAAAACGCCCTCAGAAAACAGCTGTTTTTCCTCTTCCTCCATGTTATATCAATAAAGAGGTGAAGGATGGGAACATAACACCACCTCTTAAATATGATTATCAGGTCCAGGCAGCAGGATTGAAAAAGATGTGTTCTGTGTGTGGGTGGGGGAAATTTCACACCACTGACAAGAATTGCCCGTATTAACAGCTGGGGCTTTGTATGCATGCTGTTCCCCTTAAACCTTACCTGTAACAAACATCTATTTATCTGACTGAAAAATTAAAAAGAATAAAATAGATTAGGATACTTGCTACTGCTATTGTACTAACAAACTGCAACATGGCGATGATCTTGAGGTCTCTTCCAGCCTAGAAATTCTGTGATTCTGTGATGGATTTGAAACATTTGATATATTCATAATACACAAGGTAGAGTTAATTAGCAGATTCATATGTTAAGAAACCAGAGTGTGTGGTGTTATCATCCAGTCTATCCCCTGTACAGCAAAGTGTAAAAGATCTGAATTAATTTCTGTTTGAACTAGAACAACTTCATCATTACATATCAAGCTCAGTTGTGGTTTACTTACTACACATATCTCCCCATTTTTCATACATAGGAACGTTCTGATTTCATAGTAATTAATAAACAGATGACAGATTAAATCTGCAAAGGGACTCACTCTTTTAAAGCAACTCAATAACAAATATACTACAAGACTTTCAATTTCTTTGTCAAGCTGCTATTGCATGATTTGGGGAGCAAATTGGAAAGCTAAGCCAGAACTTAATTACTTGTGAAACTATTAATTTAACTTCACCACAGAAAACCTGATCATCCTGAGGGATTCAGTGATAAAGAATTTGTGCTTTAGAACCAGGCAGTGTAGGACATTCATCAAAAATGGAAGGTATGATTAAATCACCTGTCTTGGGCTCTTTTTTTTTTTTTTTTTTTTTTTTCTCCTTTTCAAAGAGCACAGTTGTGCATTTCTAATACATGAGAGTTGCACAGCCTGACTACTCTCACAGCACATCATTCGACCTCTGACCTGTTTCCAAAAACATCACTGAGTACATCGGAATAAATTATTCCTAGATGTAAGCTTTTACATAACTTTTTATATAGGCTAAAATTTTACATTGCGTAAGTAGGAATTGCACCAATGTCTTAGAGTCTAGGGAGAAAAAATATTATTAAATGTATAGAAGTTCACTCCTGAAAAGCTGCTGAAGAATTGCTGCCAGCTATCTATTAAATCCTCAGAGAAAGCTGAAGCAACGACAGTAATTAATTAAAACACCCCCTCTGTAGATGACATGTTTTCCACATGAACTACAGGAGCAGAAACTTCAGGCTGTCTGTGAGGGCCCTTCCTGCTTCTAAGGAAAGAAGAAAGAAACCAGTATATTTATTTATTTATTTATTTATTTTGTGTGTGTGAGCTATTTCTTTATCGGTATAATCTATTTCTTAAAAAAGCTGCAATGATTCACATAAAAGAACCATATACCACATTGCCCTTCATAAATCATCCTTATAAAACATGAGTCAAGCGACCCTATGGTTTCACTATTTGAAAAGAGTTTAAACAGATTGGCTTTGTATGGCAATGAACGAGAAAGATAATACCCCTGTTCTCCCAGTTATTCATCTTCATTTCCCTGTAGAATCTCAGATTTCCCTCAACCCCATCCTTTCATGTAGTCAGGGAATTCAGAATGGCATGTTCTTCAATTATTGGCTAAATCTTAAATTATTCTTAACACTGCACTGTATCAAATAATCCTAATAGTGTTTGCACTTTGCCAATAAAGGGTGCTGCCAAAATTCACTTCTCTGTATTTGATACCCCCACAGCAGTCCATCATGCTGCATCTCTCACTCTTAGGAGGCAAGAAGCACAATAACTTGTTAATTTCAAGCAGAAATTATTTGGATAGGACAAAGGGAACAGGAAAAAATGAAGACAAAAAAAAAAAAGTTTTAGTATTTGATTGATACAAAAGAAGGAATAAGTGCAGCTTTTGTTTTAAAGCAAGCCCAGGTGTCAAAAAAAGAATTGCATTGTAGTTTATAACTCTATGTGCAATGATGAATGAATACAGCAGATGTTGTCTGTGTAATTGTAGTACACATTCACTTTTTATACCTTTTTAGCACAGGCACAGCACATCTCTGTATTTTGAATCAGGGCTCCCCTGAACATTATATATTAAATTTTGATAACTCACAGATGACAGGCGGCAAACGTCTCTCTCAAAACTCTCTCTCAAAGACAGCTTGATTGAAAATGATAAAAAAAATAGAAGTTCTTTGAAACTGTGCTTTGATTGAAACTTGACTTTAAATATCAGACATTTTCATTAAAAATCAATTAAATCTCTGCGTGGTGGAAATTTTTTTTTTTTTTTTTTTTTGATTTGATTTTTTTTTTTTTTAATTTCAAATGTTACCTGGTCTGTTCTTGCTTTTATGAAAGTCTAGACAAAAATAAGAGAGAGAAATATTCAAAACAACCACAGAAACTACATTTACAGTATATTTTAAAGAAGAAAAAAATATTGCTCAACCAATTTTACAAATCACCTTATCTTCCAGCATCAAAACACCACTGAATATAATCAATATTTCCACCATATCTAGAAGTCTAGCTAACAGGCTGCATATACCACTGTTTTTCTTCATACTTGTGTAATTTGCAACCAGTATCACTTGAACAAACCAATGTATCGAGAATGTGCATTCATCTTATATAGCACCTTTATAATCTTTATGACCTTTATAATAAGATTAGAATTTGGTGGCTTTGAATTACAAATTATGAAACACTTGCACGAAAATGCCTGGTTCATAAAAGGAACTGATTATAACCTCCAAAAGGAACTGATTATAACCTCCAAACTGATTATAACCTATGGCTTTGGTTTTCTCACCTTCTGAGGAGAGTTAAGATTCCAGTCTTCTACCACCACTCCAAGAAATCATTACATAGGACCTTGATCCAAAATTCATCAACAATGTGTAGTTGTCTGACCTAGTTGGAAGGTTTCTCCTTAAAAACACATCTCTGGTAAATGGAAAATATTTTTCTAACTTTCAACGTACATTTGTGTCCAGCTTTTTTCCACTCATCACTTCCCACATACTCATCCCATGTTAAGATTTTTCTCTTAGCCCTACTATTTCTTTTCCTTCATATTCATTTTAATCTCTAAAGCACTTATCTGGCAGTACCCATCTAACTCTCCTCAGCCTCCACTTTGGCTCAGCTAAAAAAGACAAACTTTTATAGTTTTTTGAGATAGAATCTGTTTTCCTCTTACTTCCAGAAACAGCTATCTGAGCCTGTTTTACCCTGAGTGCATCTTTCTGAAACCAGCTGGCTGGGTTGCATGTTGCATCATATTTGAAGTTTTAACATCATCTGAACAAGGCAGAGGTGATGAAAGAAGTCTTCTCTTCTCAAAACTACTTTTTGGGAAGCTATCTAATCATGATATCCTCCATTCAGCCTCTGCAGGGAAGTTTCTGTCACAGAAAACACAATTTTGTGCACCAATAGATACCATCTCTGGCTATCTTGTCTTTTAGCTCCTACCAGTTTTTCTCTTTTTGGCATAGCCAGCTCATCTCAATAACACAGGGAAGTGCAGGGAATATTGATGGTGTCTTTTTATGTATGCATGCACAAATGCATGATGAACAAAGGCTCTGTTTCTAAAGGAGAGCTATTTATTATATTGATGATTGTTAGGATAAATTTCTGAAACATATACAGCTCCAGGTATACACCTGACATTCACTGCCTTCCACAGGCTGCCTTACCTACTTAAAGAAAACAAGCAACCAAGAAAACAAAGAAACAACAAAAAGAAAACAAAACCCCACCAAGCTGACTGCACTTGAAATGTTGTTATTTAATCTAACTTCCTTGGGAGGCTGGCACAGAGTCTGAATATTGCACATGGATGAATATCGATCATTCCTAATTGTATCATTCTGTACCTCTGGGAATTGGTGTGATGAAGATTTTTATTAGAGTTCCAGGCTGTCATGAAAGATTGGACTCTGTCATCTACTGTAAGCATTTACTTAAAATTTACTTGATTTCCCACTTATTAGGAAAAAAATGTCTACTATTTTCTGTCCACTGCTACCTGTAAGCCAGGTATGGGCTGGTCTGAAACACAGAATAGTGGGCAGCACTGATACAACTCTGAATTTTTTGAAATTCTCTCTCTTTTTTTTTTTTTTTTTTTTCTTTTTTCCCTCATTAGCTTTCCTTAAAAATAAGTGCCCTGGGGGTAACTATAGTGAAGTCAAGCCCCTAAGTGGGAACCGAAGACAAAAGATGTAATGTTCTTCCTGTATTTGTAGACTGCTGTACAATAACTCTTGAGTGAACTGCCCCATTTGTTTCAATGAGATGTTAACTCAGATACGCAGGGATAATAATGTGATGTCACCATTGTAAACTATTTCATTCTTCACAAAAGCAGAGATTTGAACAATTTATTGTGACATCTCATTTTTCTCTCAGGTTGTTGTCTCTTTTATGTATATTCACTCATCTTTCCCCTCAGATCTGTAGTATCCGTGCCTCCTCACCCAGGAAGCAACACCCCATAGTACAGTTCAATCTTTCTCTGTTACACTCCATCCCCCTCCTGTCCAGCAGTAGGGAGCATTTCCACCCAGCCAAGATAACTGCTAAGACACCAGGTATGACTGGCTGATTTAGATTATATTCTTACACCACACCTGCAATTACATCAAATTCACATTCCTGTTTAACAAATCAGCATGTCCTAAGCCTGTGTATGTTTTTGAACCAGATTCATCCTTGCAGCAGTGATGAAATGCCTTCCTAACCCAGCTTTCAGCTGTAATCAAACCCCTCTACCATGAAGTCAAATGAGTGGGTTGAAACAACTTACAGCAGCACCTTCTTGGACTCTGAACACAGTCTCGGGCTCTGAACCAGAAGTCAGTCTCTAACCTCTTGCTGTCCCTATGGGACAACTTAAACAGCTTCTCAGCTATGGTCAACTGAACAAGTGCTTTCATGACAAAGTCAGAAAGTGTAACTTAGCTTAATGCTGAAGGTGCTTGAGGATATGCTGAATATCCAAGTCAAATCAGAAGAGATCCAAGACTCAACTAACCTATCTTTCATCTGTAATGACAATAGCAGATGATGGGGTGGGTTTTTATTTATTTTATTTATTTTTATTATTATTTTAAGGCACCTTTAGGTGTTACTGACTAGCTGAATATTTCTAGAATGCCTTGGAGAGCAATCAAACAAGTTAAAATAAACTAATCTCACCAGGGTTTAAATCAACTTTGTTTTGTCCTGAAATTACAACACATCCTGCTCAGAGATGCCAATGGATATTGGATATTATGAAAAGATAGTATGAAACCCTGGCTGTGCAACATCTAAAATTTGATTGATCTTCCAGCTGTTATCCCACTTTAGCCAGTATGAAACAAGTTCAGATGTGACCACCAGTTAGGTGATGGAGTATGCACAAGAAGGTAGTATCATCACTCTGTAGATGTACTTTGTATCCTTCACAGACATGAACCCATACGCAGTAGTACTTAGGGAAGGACTGCTCCCACATCAGGGAAACTGAGGAAGTAATTTAGATAAGTACACACTGTGGAGTGTCCTAAGACATAGACAAAGTCCTAGACATACCAGCCAAGCCTAAGGACATTAGTATGAGCATGAGGCTTCCAAATGGTGGGGAACCAAGGAGGAGTCAACAAAGGAGAATTTTCCTAGATTCTTGACTCTGGATGACATACCCTGAGGAGTTTGAGGAAGCGATGCTTGGGAATAGCTGGATTTTACACAGTAGATCAAGCTCAGATGAGTCCCACTAATGCTTCTCCCATAGACTGTTGCCTAGCAGCCTATGCTCTACTTCTTTCTCTTCTTTATGACAATGTCAAATTTCATTTCAGTGATAAAAATGGGAAAATACATTTTTTATAGTTTTTTTTTTTTATAGGTTTTTTTTTTTTTTTTTTTTTTTTTGGTAGCAATAGATTGAGAAAGATAGACCCATGCAGAAAAGAGAATAAGGTTGTACTCCTAGAAGACCTTTGAAGAAAATGGCTTTTAGAAAGGCCACATTCCACTAAGTAATTGTTTAATATTTTCTCAAGGTCTAGCAAAGGGCTTGAATCAATAATAAGTTGCATACAACAAGCTAGACAGGTTAAGTAGACTTGGACCACTTGTAAAAATACATGACATTAATTAACGTTATGAAAGCAAGTAATAATAATACCCCATAAAAAGTGCATTAGAAAGTAGAATAGCACAGGTCACGTTAACTTACAGCAGAAGGCAAAGGAGGGAGTAAAATTTTTTCCTCTGGTGAGAATTAGGAGACTACATACATCAGAGGGTATGAGGAGACCTCAAGTATTTTAGGTCAGAATACCAAGTGATCCCACATATCCAGACTGGTGGACTCAGGTGAAGCTGTGGTGAGCAATGGTGGGGTGCTACATGGATGTTAGATTCAGTTGGGCTAAACACTGTTTTGCAATGTTTGGATTTAGATAGTTTGGAAAAAGAAGGAGGAGAGAAAGGGAGAAAGGAACAGAGAAAGGGAAGGAAGGGGAAAGAAGGAAAGAGGGAAGAGAAGGAAAGAAAAGAGGAAAGAGGTATATTCAACCTGGGCAGGCCTATGCCTGCCTGCCTTCCTTCCTCACATCAGTAATGTATGATCATGAGCCAGCTGGAAGAGTGGGCACAAGGAGGGAAGGAGGAAGAAACTTTATCTTCAAGGTCCGTGGGGTTCCCAGTTTTGTGCATGCTACTCAGTGCCATTGTTACCTTGAGTACTTCACTCCATACTAAGCTAAAACAGCGGTATCAAAAGCTGCCTACGTCCATGTCAGAGTAAATTTTTGCCTGTGTTGGACTGACCTGTAGTGTGACCTGTTGCTATGACCTTGCTGCTGATTTATGGCTTCTTGCCTGAAACAGTGCATGGAGTCAAAGTTTTTTTTCTCTTTTTCTTTCCAATTCCATACTGCTGCCATTTATAGGTCCTCCTTGGAATCATTGTGCAAGCCTGTGAAATTAAACAACTCCAAGGTCTCTTCACCCTTATATTATTTTCTCTTCCACTATTTTTTGTGCCATGTAGTACCCATAAAAGAATAATAATAAAAACAGACAAAAAGCAGCAAACCCTCCTACCAGTTCATCATGTACTCTAAGTACACTTTTATAGAAGCTGAATGGTAATGAGCACCAATTACTCTTGGAAATCATCATAAAACGCATGAAAAGGCTGATCCTGTACATTTGATATCCTTTGGATGCCATCTGCAAGACTGAAGTGTTAAGAGAGGCACACACAAATTCCCTGTGTGAAAGGTTGATAATTTCTAAGTACATGCTGCTTTTGTGGGTTGGGTATGCATCACTTCCACAGCAGTGTCAGGCCACTGCTTATCTTTGAGAGGACAGAATTCTGTAAAAAAATAAAATAAAATAAATTAAAAAGTCACTTGATTGGGAAGCTGTCCTTAAGATTGTTACTGTAAAATCATTTCTGAATGCTGAATACTGTCATTAAATGAATAAGAACCTAATCAGCCTTTCTTCGTCTAGTGCTCCGATAGGGAATTCATACCAAAAACAATTAGAGTAACGTAACATGAAAGCATGAAAGAGCAGGGATGTAAAAATGGACAATACTTCTGTGGAGCAGTAATAATATCTGTGCAGTATCTGTACTATTTCTAGGTGATAATTCATACCACAGTGAAGTCAACAGAACTTTACAGGGTTGTAAGAACCTGTTATGTTACTAATATATATGATGAACCCATAAATATGCTGTAATTTACAGTAACATGGCATTTTCAGGCCAAAGTTTTACAGATTTTTTTTTTTTTTTTAGGAATATTTTGTTACTTAATTATGAGTTATATCATAGGATGTTGACTAATACTTAAATAACAGATAACACAAATACCATTTCTGTCACTATAATCCTTGGTCTCCATGGTAGATAGTGCTCAGATACAGACTTTCATGTGACAACTCTTTGCCCACTGTTTTTGTTTTGGAAAAAAGTCAATGTTTTCTATCTGTAGATCAGCTCTGTAGTTGCACATATTAATGTGCTCATTGTTTATTTATCATTATAATGCCTTGTCAAGTGAGAACTTCTACCTTATTTTACAGATGACAGGTGAAGGCACAGAGCATGTGACTACTAATTACTAGACAGGTGTCATGAAGTATAGTAAATATACTGATAGCCTAACTTCATTGTTGGTGTGCAAGAGTTTGTGTGTTCACAATTTGCTCCCCTTAAACATATCAGAGGTTACCTCATTTGACTCAAATTTCATCAGTGCTTACATTCATTAAATCAAATTGGAATCAGGAGAGCTCTCTCCCTTCCATCAGTCAGATTAATCTCCTTTTGCATGTGTGTGCTTTTCTCCAGGTAGGTTCAGTCCTCAGGTAAAGCACACAAGGCAGGAGACCCCAGAGAGCTCCCACCACTTGGTTGTGATTTATTCCACAATAATAAGTTGTTCTTGAATCCAACATTTACAACTGGGTAAGTTCACAAAAGAAAAAAAACATCGAGAAAAACTACAAATATAAAAATAATGCCTGACTGAGGGAGGCTCAGAGACGGAAATTTTCTAGAGGACGGAAGAATATTAGGGGGGCAATTTGGTGTATTTTCTAAGTGATATTCTTCTGCCATCCTTTCTATTCCCTAAGCAGTCATGTTTGGGCACTGCTGAAGATGTGCTATGTGGACATTTGTTCTCATATAACACAGACTAGAAATCTAACATGCTTAGGGGTTCTTGAAAAACAATTGTAATGTTCATCAGGCTCCTCAGTCAGCTTTGTGTCTCAGAAGAGAAGAAAGGTAAGGGAATTTCTTGTTTGTGGCTGTAGTAAACTTTTGTGATCAGAGCATAACTTTTTCTATAAGGTCATGGCTAGGCTACTGGTAAATCTTCCTGGATTTCAGCTGTTATAGACCACAAGATGTAATCATAGGATATGAAGAGCCTCAAGAGGTTGTGGTCATTCCAGGAAGACATGGAGAGATTTTGCTTATCTCATGTTGCCCTGCAGGTTGTCTGGTGTCAGAACAGATTTTCCAAGTGACAATTCTTTTAAAACAAGAACAAACAAAGATTAGTTACTCAAATCTTGTTCTGTTCTGCCTTAGAAAGATACCAATGAAGAATACAAATGATGGTCTCTCATTAAGACTTTAAAATATCTTCTCTTATTGGTAAGTCCAGCATAGAGTGTGAAAAATAGCACCCTTTCTCTGTGTCAGCAAGTGCTGTGTGGGATACTAAAAGCCAACAAGTCCTCATCTCCCCAAATATTTCTTAATTAGTGGTGAAAAGCCATATCCCTGCCTGTCCTCACACACCGCACTGTTCTTAACACTCTGAGCAGGGCTGCCATTTCAGACAATGTGCTAATATATTTGTCAAGTTTCTCTCTAGTTCAATGTCTTTGAACCTTGTATTGATAAAAAAGTGAGATTTTTTTTTTCAGAGACGCTGATGAGTCAGTTTAAGAAACATGTTATTTATGAAGAGTTCTGCTGAGAGTTGCTCTGATATTGGCTGCTTCTCTTCTCTCCACAAGCCTTTTTATTTGTTCATTATCAAGACCTGGACATGAAAAAAAGGGTTAATGCTGCAGCTAGAAAATACTGAAAGCTTTTTTTTTAAAAAAAAAAAAAATAAATATGATAACACTGAAAATCCTAGCCAAAAGCCTTCCTAAAGCATCTGTCATTGTGATCTGATTTTATCTTCGTTTCTAAAAATTCAGGTCAACCTGAACTGTTTGAATCATTCCAGTATCAGAAGTCTCGGATGATCTCAATTCTGCTGCTCAGAAGTTTTGCAGTCACAGTTGTAACTTTATGGGAATCTCTGAACCTGCTCCCTCATTGACTCAAAAAAAATAATAATAATAATTTGTAAGCTGTATTAACATACTCTGTGTCTCTCCCATTTGTTTCAAAGCAAGAAGTTGCCCAGAATAAGATAGAAAATGAGAAACATAGGTTTCTATACGATCTCTTTTAGGTTCCTTGCATTGCTCTGAATCTCAGAAATAACAGCAAGCAGAAAAAGCTGAATTTACATTGGAATGTCTGCAGCTTGGGGAAGCAAATCTGAACTGGCTTTAGCTTGCTAATACTACTGGAGACATGGCAAGAAGACCTAGCATGAGCTATAAGATCAACAGAGCGTTGATATTGCAACCATTAATTTGGGCTGAACTTTAAGATACCGAGTTGCCTTTCCACAGTATATCTGGCTGTCCTAACGCAATTATCTGCATAAAACTCCTGTGAGATTAGAATGTATTATTAGTCATGTTTTAAAGCTGAAAAACTAATGTTGCCACCTTAATGACCCCCATGGAAAGGTCTGGAGAAAACAGCTTCACCTAATCTTTGACAAATATACTGTCCACAGGAACAACTTTCCTGTGGAAGTCCCATGCTTAATTATGAGTGCCAGAGGAAACCTGGGCAGACAGCAAAGCATGGGCAGTGAGGGTGAAACAGCTAGAGTCACTGCAGGAGGAAGGGCTTCCCTTGCCCCCAAACACATTGTAGTTTCCCATGAGTCATTTGGAAGATATCAACAGTCACTTAGGCCACCCAAAAAATAACATTTTTTCTCTTGTTTAAGCTAGTGACATTTAATTATAAAAGATAAATGCAAATAACTTTGAAATATTTCCAGCTCAGAAAAAAAAAAAAAAAAATCAGTGTCCTGAAATAGCTGCCAACTTTGTCAAATCAAATAGTCACTTCACTTTAAATAGGAAAGAGGTAACCAATAAATCTCTGACCTAAGCACTGAAGTCACATTCTTACTTGGAAAGGAGGCCATTATCCAGAATACTGAACCACATAGCCAGCAAAATCCATCTCTAAGCTCCGCAAAAGGTTGGCTTTACTTATTTCTGCATCAAAACAAACTTTCTTGTGACTTTCTTGTCCAACCTCCGTGCAACAAGAGACTTTTGTCAGGAGTGTAATTCTTCCCACTGCCCCAAGAAACTCTCTCACGTTGTATATTTCTGCACGTCTCTGACATCAACACCTGGTGTATATGCTTTATAGGTACCGTCTGCTGTGATATTGAGTGTACAGTACATACTCTTCCCCAGATTTAAATTTGTCATGAATATAAAGCAGTTCTTGGCTGGTTGCTTTTTAAAGCTGTTCTTTTGCTAGGAATAATTCAGACCATGCTGTCTAAGGGAAAGACCAGTCCCAGATGTAGGAATTAACACGTAGCAATTGTCAGCTCTCTAGGCTTGGTGAAAGAAGGGAGAAGAGCTGCTTTTCTGAAGGACTCACTTTTTAAAAAAAAATTACCAGATCTTAATATAAGACTCTGAACCAGCCCAGGCAGCCCATGCTGCCTCAGTAAATCCCTGTTAAGTGCTGTCCCCATTTCAAGAGAGCTCTGTTTTGCCTTCTCCCAATATTAACATGCAGCTACCTAAGAGCATTCAAAAAGGGATGTCACATGCTTCACTAGGATGTTACATACTTCTCACACCAACAGACATTGGAATAGCTGCAAGAGAGGTTTCAACACTGGTTGTGACCACAGAATTCAGTAATTTATATAGTGGAGAATTGAGACCCCAGTGAAATCATTAGGAAATTGGTATTATCCACTGGGGAGAGGAATTTAGGCTAGTTAATTTTATATTTCCTTTTACTTGTAATATATATAAATATATATATAATGTAATATATAAAAACATATACAAAATAATATATTCACTCTTTTTAATATACGTTCCATGGAAAAACAAACATCTTGAATGATACAATTAACTTTTTTTCTTAAGGGAAGACTTATTTACAATGCACAGGCTCAGAGTGATTTATGCTTTAGTATCTTCTTAATTTTGAATTCCACATGAGATCCCATTCTGCAAAATGGATTAGATTGTGATCTGTCTGTGTTTGTATCAAATCTAACCCCTCTTCATATATTTCATGTTCATTGTTCGCCATAATGCCACAACCATGGCAATGATTGTATTAACAAGATGACGAGATGCTGTCTGTCCCATAATGAACGAATGGCAGGAAGGTAACATAATACTCAGTAAGTAGAAATAAATCTTTTAAAACCAGGTATACTGATGATAGCAGTCCTGTTAAATGCCTAGAGACAGTGCAAGAGGTTGGAATCTTCAGGTTTAGTGTTAGCCCTCTTGCAGTCTTTTCAGTTTGGCTTTGGGAGTGTCTTCCTTCAGGGTCACACTCTCAATTACTTTTGTTTAAAAAAATACCTAAGTGCTCTTTTCTTCAGCCACAGTTTTTCCATCTCTGATTAGGGCTTGTAAAAAAAAAAAAAAAAAAAAAAAAAAAAAAAAGTGGTTTCATGAAAGAACCAAGATTCCACTGGTTTCAAATAAGAAATATACCATAACTTCAGTAAGCTTTTTTTTTTTTTTGCACCCAGTAAGGAAAAAAAACCACCTATGAATTTATCAGATTTTTCCCCCTTAATGCTTCCTCTATAGAAATCTTAAATGTTTTTCTACCACTCAGTGACACAATCTACAAGTAGGAATAGTGTTGTGTTCCAGAAAGGTTTTATACAATGTGAGGTTTTTTTTTGTTTGTTTTTGTTTTTTTTTTTTTTTTTTTTTTTGTTGTTTGAGTGGTTTAATCCTTCTCTGCTAACAGCATAGAAATAGGACATAGAAACAATTTGGGGCTGTAAGGAGCAGATAGTGGATCTAATACACTTCATGAAAATGGATATCTTGCACAGTATCTGTGAAATAGCACTAGCTTTGCACCCTGCAGTTGAAATTGGGCAACATAGGAAATTGAGGGTTTTGTTTGTTTGTTTTGAGAAGAGTTGTGATCATGATTTTAGTCACCTTTGTATTAATGAAGCCATACTCAAAAGGCTATTTTGGCTGCACTTCTCAGTTTTGCTCCTGGTAGCTAAGTGCTCACATCAGTCAAACAACCTCCAAGACTGGCAAAAATGGTCTGCTTCAGTAAGGATATTAGTAGTGGGACTCACAGACCTCATGGATAGAGTTCAGCTTAGCAAAGTCAGTGGTGAGATTTTCAGAAGGTTCATTAGATGCCAATTGTCGAGTTGCGTGCCTTAAAGGAAGCAAAGAGCCCTTGAAAACCTGAATCCAGTTGGGCAGAAGAGCTGAGCTGGAGAGCTGTCCTTCCAGGCATTTCAAAACTTTCCCTGTTGCTGTCAGGAATGGGCATGTCCAGCAGCTACTTGGTGTGTTCTGGCACTGAGGCTGTCAAATCAGCATAAGTCTGAAGCGACACACACCCACATGTAGAATAACACAGGTAGAGGTGCACACACACACACACAATCTTTTCCTCACTTTCCCTTGACACATTATAAACTCTGTTTCAGGCTTAAAAAAAAAAAAAAAAAAAAAAAAAAAAAAAAGAGCCATTCATTTCTTGCAGCCCAGATGATGACATCTCACAGTTTCCTGCTAAGCTGTACAACTCACAGCACTAAGTAATGTTTTATCACCATTTGACAGTTGTATGCTCATGGAGCTCTTCTAACTTGCTTCTCAACTCTAGCTGCCCTCTGCACTTGGCCAAAATCCTTGAATGTGTGCTGACACGCTCAGCTTCTGCCCTTTCAGAAAGTCTGCCTAATTGTAGGGAAAAACATGATCTTTACATATATGTATATAAATATATATGTACATGGAAATAATACCTGGGCTTGAAGGCAATTCCTGGTTCTTTCATTTCCTGAATTCAGTTGTAGCTTCTCACTTTATTTATCTACTCTCCTATATAATTGGGTCAGGGAAATAGAGCTGAAATGACAGGTAGAATAAGCTTGTCCTTCTAAAAGACTGATTTAGATTTGGCTCCACTTAATTATCACTGAACTGTTCCCAACAATTTGCTTTTTCAGAATGTATTAAGAACAGAGGTGTTACTGAATAGCACTGGGGGACACAAAAGTACTTTCTTGTAAAAATAAAATAGGAAAGAGATAATATGGAAAAAAAAAAATCAGATATATTAGCAGTACCAAAGAGACAAAAAACTAATGACTGACCAAGTCCACCAGTTTATGGCAGGCTGATCAACCAGAGCAAGGGCTTCAGACTCAGTCTGGGATGGAAGATAGAGGCACCCATATTTTATTTTCCTCCATGAAAGGGAAACCAATTGAAATTATCAAATTTCTTTAACAACCCTAGAAATAGAAGATTGCTGAAGAAAATTGTCTGAATATCTGATTGAAAGCTAGCATCAGTTTTCACAAGAGGAAGCAAAATTCATTAAAATTTGTAGATCAGGCTTTCAAGGTTGTTTCTACTGAACATCTCCGCCGCTGTTACAGCTATCACTGAATGGTATAAATGCTGATAAATTCCCAGGAAAAAAACAGAGATTGAAAAGGCTATGAACCTGACCCTTTTGTACCCTGACAAGCCTCCCCTCAGAATATGTAACTGGTTAAACATATTGTTTGACTTCTTGCGTCTGCACAAGTATTTTTTTCTTTCATTTTATAGGTCAAGTTTGAGATGCCCTCCTGAAGGATTGTGATATTAGTTTTACTGCCTTTATATGAAACATTTGTCTCAAGTAGAACAAATACAGCCAAGATAGTGACAGAAAATATTATCTACATTGCCACCTGAAGATTAACTTTGTAATCTAATGCATGTCAATTAGGGGTGATGTGTACTGTTGACCAATGCACACCATGAGACACTTGAGATCAGCACCATTTTTAAAAAATGATGTCCAAAGAGTTACCATACAGCAAAGACTTCCAGACCTGAATTGAATATAAAACCATGATTAAGAGATATATGCACTCTATGCTTTTATGGTTCCCCTGATGTATGTAGTTTCCAATAAGGACTATTTACATCTGACTTGTTTTGTTTTTCTATTTGTTATTTCTATTGCTGAAATACAAATCAAATATCTACTCCTGGAAAACGTTGTGATTTTTTCTGATAACAATCAACAAAGGGAATGATTAAAACAATGCATTTAGGTGGGTAGATATACAAAATTCATCTTTCTCCAGTAAGGCATAAGGGAACTTACCAAAGGGAAAAAAATAGTATAACCTGTGGCAATTTTGAAGATGAATTGACAGGAACATGAGAACTTCAGAGATTGGCTAATTTTTAGATTCAGGACTTAAGCATGAATCAAAACCCCATCTGGGAGAGTCAAAAATCTCGGGATCTCTTCCTGCAGGATTAAATGGCAGACAATTTCAAGAATGACTGCCAAACAAAAGATGTTCAGATGTCTTTAGCCATATATAGATGCTATCTGAAAAAATATATTTACTCACTGAAATAATAGTATTATGAACGTGGAAAGTTCAAATGTGGAAGTTCAAATACAGAAGATGAAATCTGAAATATTTGAATTTGAAACCTATTTAATATTAAATTTAGAACATGTTTTTAAAAAGATAATAAAACTTCAGGTAGAGTAAAAACTACAAAGGCTAGACTATTTGTTTCTGAAATCCTCCTCTGAGCACCACAGGCCTTCTGAAAAGATAAGCTTCTGTCAAATTGAGTCTACGAGTCTCAACAGGAGAAACAGGACGAAATATGATGGTCCTTGTTTTCTAGTTTTCGAAACCATATGTCCTGCTGATTCTTCTTGACCTATGATCTAATAAATTACATGTGGTTCAGGTGCAGCACTGGAGAAGAGTTTTTTCTTCTTCTTTATAAAGAAAGTAGTTACAAGCTGCAAGTGTATTATTAGCTATTTCATGCTACAACCTAGTTCCAGTCTATTGCTTTATTTCTGCAATAACGTACACAGATTCTTTGCAAGCAGAACTTACAGAGACCCTAAGCAAGACTTAAGAGACCCTTTCTCTCAGTCCCTCAGTTACACTTCTCACTATCCTTCTGCAGCAAATACCTCCCACTCTCCCATTGTTGGGAGCTAAACCAATAAATGACAATATCACTGGATACTACTGAGTAGCACGTAAATCTAAAAAGCAAGAAGAGCCTCACAAGGAGATACAACTTTATCACTACACAGGCCAGTAACCTCTTGGACTCTCTTTCTAGCTATGCCTTGTTGTTCTATATTGTATCACTTCCAAGTAGATCCCATCAATTTTTTTTTTTTTTGGTTTGTTTGTCTACCTCTACAACAGTGAAATACATTCTGTTCTTATAGACTTCTACTTAAAAAAAAAAAAAAGCAAAGAAAGTTGTTTTTTTTTTTTTTTTTTTTTTTTTTTTTAAGAGTTTGATACGATTCATTATCTCACCTCCAAGATGTGAAGCACCAGACACAGGAAATAAAAGTTACATAATACATTTAGCATTTAAGTGTTCAAAATAAGAATTTTAGAAAACTTAACGTACTGACAGAAAATAAAATCGAAAGATTTTAATCACTGATAATAATAAATGCATAGTTTCAAATGGAAAAACCACTGCATCTATTACCAATTCCTGATAGCATCCATGGCTCAGGAGGATGTATGTAGTTTTACCTTGTTTTTCTGATATTTGTGAATGATACAACTAGGTTAAAAGTATTCCATGCAGCAAACTCCAGCCAGCAAACTGACAGAAGTGAATCACACTCTCTACATGACAGTCCCTTCTTGGTGTGCAATCTTTAGACAAGTCTCTTCATAAATGGCCCCTGGATTCCATTTGAAAACCAATAAACTCAGTGGGAAAGGTCTTCTAAAGTCCTCTTACTCAGAGAAAAACCTCTGCTAAACTGTCCTGAGGATAATTTTCCCCTATGTTTGCATCTACTTGAGAGACAACAGCCCAAATAAATCAGTGTCTAGAAAACCTTGTTCATGAAAAGGAAAAAATATATAAATCAAGGCAAAGAAAAAGAGCTTCAGAGCTGAAGCAGAGGTGGTCAAAGTATTGCATCCTTTGGTCCAAGTAGCATGTGTGTCAAGAAAAGCACAACCTAGAGCATAATCAGAGGTATTATATAATTGTAATTTCTCTTCTGATTTTGGTGGAGTCAGACACTTGTAACTTCTCTGACATTACCATTTAATTTATGAATGTCTTTTTTCAGAGAGGAGGCATTGCAGGAATGCATTGAAAGCTGGTGTAGAGATCAGAGAACCGGTGTGCCTGCTTCATCTCTGACTTTTGCTAAATCCCTGAAGCAAACAAACCATTAAAATTAAAACCAATCAATTAAAATCCCTGACTGGATCAAACTGCAGCATGGACTAGATCAAGATGCATGCTTGCTGGCAAAGCATTCAGTTCCCTTTGCAAACAAAGGGCTGCTTCTTACTCCTCTCTGCAAAGTGATCCTCTACAGCTGCATTGGCCAGTACCTGCTATACCTCCTCCAGAGGAAAGGAACTATTTGGGACTCCTAATTGACACCACCTACTTGTAGTCCATCATGAGACACCAACAGGCTTCAATGAAAAAAACTCCCCTTCCACGAACAGCAAGAAATTCTGAAATGCTATTCAGACATATCAGCTCCCCACCCCGGAGAGCTTTCTTCCCTGGGGATCTCAGCAACACATGAAAAACTGTTCTCCTTCTGAGCTCCTAGTACTTACTCCTAGTGCTTCATCTGAGCCTGGGAAGGCTACAGTGGCCACAACCATGGTTGCTGCCTCCCGCCACTACCCTCATGGTGGGATAGGGAGTTACTTTGTCAGGCTGACATTGCTGCTATTACTGCCATTGCCACTGAGCTGCCTAAAGCCTTTCCCCCCTTGCAAGAACCCCTGTCCCTCAGGCATGAGCAAAGCAACAACAAGGGAAGAAGCTCCACACTTCCCTGGAGTCCCCAGCTTGGTGGCACTGAACCAAAGCATCTCCTCTTCCCCTTGGGGTGACTGCCTAGGCCCCTCTTCTCCCATCATACCTTCATGAGGCACACAAATCCTCTCCCTATTTCAGTGTTCATTACTCTAAAACCCTTTGCATAGGAATCCCACCTGAGAGCCCCTTGTCTCCACCCCAAGCATCCTGCCTGCCTTGAGCAAGCATTTATGTCTCTGTCTATCCCCCAGCTCCTCAGAGAAACAACCATCCCATCTGTTTCTCAATCAAAACACTAATGAAGCTCTTTTCCTGACTAAATACCAGATGCTGGAAGTTGGGTCCAATTTCTAAGAAACTGCAGGTCCCTGTAGGGGTAGGTATAGTCTTGTCTTCTTCCTTTATTGCTGCCTGAAATTGCCCACCGAAAGGAAAATGATTGTATGGACCTGCATCCTGGTTGATAAATGGCAGAAAAAAAAAAAAAGCAGTGAGATGCTAGCAAGGCTGCCCAAAATGTGCAGGAAAACAACAGCGCTTTGGCTATCAAGATCTTTTTAGAAAGGCCTGAATCTGACCACTTCACTTGTAGTAAAGGTAAACAATCCATTTCTAAACAGAAGTCCTCCCAGTTGTCTTTTTGTCATTAACCTCCAAGTATTCAAAGCTTGTTGAGTAAAGTGACGCTTGAAAGATAAAGTCGCTTGACAGAGACACAGAATGACAGTGGTAGCTTGGAACAAATAAGACAGTTTGTCTTATTTTCAGGTGGCTTATGCAGAGGCATGAGAAAGAAAGGCTGCCCATGAGTCAACTTGCACTTAAGGCAGAATTCCTCCAAGAAGAGCTCCAAGAAGCTATTTAACTTTGTCTGAAATCAGAGACAAAAAGGAATTTAAAAAAACTTATTCACTGTAAGAATACCATTTAATCTGACCAGTTTCTGGGTTCATTTCCTTAGCAGTGTTGAAATAACCTGATTACTGCTTGATTTTAAACAATCTTTGATACTATAACTTTTGCAGATTGTTGTCTACAGCTTCTGTACCTGCTACAACCTTGCTGAAAGTGAAAGGTTGAAAAGGGGTCTTAAATGCAAAACCTCTGCACAAATTTTGTATGAATACCCACTTTCAGATTTTGTTATTATCTTCTGAATGTGCATATTCTGACAAATCCTATGCATTATCCTTTGAGGCACAGAGAATGATTGTGCAAACTTAAACCAAGTAAATAAAAAGTCAGTGTTTCATAACTGGACCATCTAAAGAGGAAAGGAAGTGGAGAATGTTTCCTGAAGAAGTTTGGGCCTTTTTTCTAGTGAAGTTATTTATATAATGATATCTCCTATATTTCTTTTGCCAAGCAATTTGTTCAGATGTTAAATTTAAAATATTTTGGCCAACTACTTTGAAACTCAAAAGCTGATTAAAATCAATCCACTGTTGAAGTCAGAAAAATCACAGGTTAAACTTGACCTGGTTAATGTGAAATCAGATGTAAAAGTGTTAGAGCACACAAACTTGTAGTCTAATACCATTAGGAGTCAGGGCCAGAGGATTTTTCTGAAGCCATATGGTATCTGCCATGAGACTCTGAAGAATTATTGTTCCTAGTCATATAGCTGTCTGAAGCATGGCAGATGGATGGAACAGCACACATGCCAGCACATCTAATTAGCTCAGACACTCTTAATTTGTTTTTTTTTTTTTTTTTGTTTTCTTTTAAATGTCACTTTTTCAGAGACTGATCTAACATCCACAGAAGTAGAGATTTTCTATCAACTCTAGTAAATGCTGACCACAAACCCACAGCAGAAAAAAAATATTTGGCTGCTTAGTTGCAGGCTTTTTTCAAAGAACATAAGCAAGAAAAAGAAGTGGATCAAAAGCAAAAGTAGAGACTAGGCTACTTCTAACCATTAGCTGTTCATGGCTTATCTATGGGACTATAATGAAGTGGATAAAGAGGTGAACATTTTCAGCAGGGTACAGGCTGGGAATGCTCTTGGGTGTTCTTCCAGTGATACATTATTGCATCTAGAATGGATGCTAAATGTCCCTGCACGCTGACCTACTACTGCAAGGTGCCAGCTTGTGCCAGGATTCTTGCTCCCTGCAGATGGAAACACTTGCTGTGATGATTCACAGGACAGAAAAGGGATGCTGGCTCAGCAAGCTGCAGAATTCATTCTCTTCTGCTTTAGGAAGGAGATGGCAGAATGGTAGGAAATCTCTGTTGTCCTGGATCAGCACTAACCTTGTTAGCTGCCCCATGTTAACTGTAGTGGATCATGCTGGACTGGCAAGGGATCCATTCCCTTTATTCTTTTGTTGAGGGCACCAAACTGAGAGCTGCCAGGAGACCCTTCACACAGCCCCAGTGTAACCAGTTGTGTCCAGCTCTGACAGTCTACACCCACAGCTGGCCTAAGCTAATGAATTGATAAGGTTTAGTGACCAACCAATAACCTGTGGATAATACATTTCATGCTCAGCAGCCCCAAACTCATTTGAGAAGCAGCAGCTCCATCTCCACCTCTTATATATGGAGGTACAAGTATGTGGGCAATTGCATGTCTCAGATGTAATTGTAGACACAATGTTTGGGGCAGGACTGGTAACAGTCCTAAACATTGTCATTCAGCATCAGGGAAAGTCTCACCTTAGACATCTCAGATGTTTAAATTAAAATCAGGTCCTGTGAATGTGAGTCAGATGGTTCTAGAGCAATCTTTTCTCTGTCATGTGCTTGGGCATAACTATGTGTTGGAAACAGAAGAAACATTTCCAGAAAAGCAGCCTATTCCTGTTCTAGCTCTCTCCTGAGGTCAAATGTCTGTTCAAGTGTCTCAATGTTGATTTGCAGACCAAGACCAAAGACTAACCAAGGCCAAGAGTATAGGTGCTCTGAACCCATCTTTCACTTGGAGAAAAACACACAGGCCAAGCTGGAAATGCAGTTTCTAAAGCAAACACACACACAACACACAAAAAACAAACAAACAAACAAACAAAAAAACCACACCTCCACACAGTTAAAACTTCATAAAGACCAGAGGACTCAGATGTACATGGCTGCTTATTCATGTGATAGGCATACAACTAAATTTAAAAAGTTATAACAATTCCTACACAAGGGTATTATCAGGAGCTTTATGGTCTGGGTACTTATGTCATTTTTTTTTATTTTTTTTTTTCCAAGCAAAAGGATCTTTGCCTCTAGGGACACTGTTCCCATTCTCTTCCAAAAACAGACATCCACACAGTATCAGGTTAGTGATGGTGAAGGTTTTCTGGTTCTTCCTGTGGCCCATGGCCCATTGGCTCTAGCTCAATAGCTTTCCTTTTAGAACTACTATTACCAAATGGAAAGTTAGACCTTTAAACCTACTTAGACTCTGGCAATATTTAGATTAGAGTCCATGCTTTTGGCCTAACGGACAGGAAGTTTCTTACCCTCCAAGTGTCTTTGAACTGAGATGCTAGTGCAGAACAATGTGTAAATATTTGAGCACATTATCAAGGCAGGGGTGTTATTCTTCCTCCTGTTGCTATATTCTTGGAGAATGTAGTTTTCAATAAAATTCTTTATAGCAACTCTTACAAGGCTTTTTCTAAACCAAGTCCAAAAAATCAGGCTTACTGCTATATGGGATATGTAGGATAATTTTGCATTCTGATGTGGTCCATGAATAACCCAAGTTAAAGCTAAAAGACCCTTTCCCTCCTTCTTTATATAAACTACTTATAGCTAGTGACAACAAGGACAATACCAGAACCACCCAGAAGACCTCCAAAAGCACTATAGCCAAGAGATAATTTTTTTTTTTTTTTAAACTTGGTATTCAGAGTTCCGTGTAGCTTGATTTTTAAAGATCGTATGAAATAAAAAAACACACTTGAGAAATTAAATTGTCTTGCTGGTTTTGCTTGACAGCTTCCTTTCATAACTTTAACCACATTCATAATCCACTCAGAATATGTTAAAATCTGAGAAAATTCAGTCAGGGAAGCATTAGAGTAAGTGGAATGAGACACTTTGCTATTTAGCCTTATATATTGGCTGCAGGAATTGCTTTTGCTTCCAGAGAAAGAAACTCTACTTAGCATGTTAGATCTTCAATTATTAAATGTAATGATTCAGAAGAAAATGTTGTTCTTTTCTGCCCCTGGAGAAAAGAAGCTTATGACTTCAAGAACAATGGTAAATACCCCAGAGCTTGGATTCTGGATAGTAGTATTAAATCTACAGCTTTGCAAGTCAGTACAGAATTTCCACTTGTTTAGGAAACCTCAGAATTTTGTGTCTTTAGATGTTAAAGAAGTGACAAAGTCACCCCAGGAAGAAAGGAATAGGGATACTGAAGGACGGAAGCATCTCACTAAAGAACTGAGAAGACACTCTCCCTTTGTTTTCCTATTTGAAGGTTGTCTAGGTCAGGTATCATACTCACACAAATAATAAGCCAAAGATTAATTTTAAAGTGGTTGATTCAGGTGGTATGTAGAATTCAGAGAGCAGAGGGATTTTGTCAGTTATGGAGTCCTCTGCGTTCACTGTAGCTGTGTATTAGATCAGACCCTGACACATATGTGTCTGCAGAGAGCACCAGCCTCTGAGCCACAATGCCATGGCCCACCTAACCTTCTGAAAAATCCTGGAGCATTATTGAACTGTGGAGCAGATGGAGCAAGATCAATTACTTAGCAAACTAAAAAATACCTGCATTTTTGAGGCTGAATTCATCAGCACTTATATTAAAATGTATGGTTCATTTTCACTGAAATAAGTAGATAGCAGAAAACTTTCTGAATATGTCATGTACAAGACAAACAGCTCTGCCTGGAAAAAAAGTGACAGAAAAAAACAGAAGAGACTCATTGTATTCTTGACTGCATATTGTGCATTATCAAAAACTGAACCATGCATACTTGGTAACTTCCTTTAACCAATTTTCTTCATCTTGAACTTCAAGAGGATGTTTAGAATTTGTTATACATACAGATCACCCTTGTATTTCCAATATGCTACCAACTCACTGAGTAAGATAATGAAGCTGATAAAGCAATGAAACTGTTGAAGATATGTTTAATATCAGAAGGCAGAAACAGTATTTTATTGTCAGAGAGTTTCTTGGAAGCCAGCAAAGGAAATAAATTATCCATTAGTTAGGAAGAGTTCAGATCTTAAAGATATTTCTTAAGCATCAGCACCAGGAATATCACTCAATTCCTTTGGCAGCAAAGCAGTGATATCTCATTCACAGAAAAATGAATTATGGAGGTGATCAATGCAGCACAGCCCAGAAGCGGCTGGAGACCAGAACATCAAGTTCCATGTACAGAGCAGAAATGAGGTCACTGGTGCTTAACAGGGGGACATGGGGTGACCTTTGAATTATTTTACTGAGAGAAAATTATAATAAATTTACTTCATATCAGTGATGTTAGATATTTTCCATGCTACCTTGAAAAGACTGGTTTATATGTATAAAATTTTTTGCTAAATCAACAAATAAACAGCACCTGACTGCTACAGAGTTGATGTAAATCACAGCAGCAGCCAGGATAACAGTTGATCTGATGAAAGATGACATCTGTGCTGAGGAAAGACATATTTCTAGAAGCCACCTTCTCAGGACAGGCTCTGGAACAACACAAAAGCAGATGAAGTGCATGTCTCTGTTTATCAACTTGAGTGAGTAATGGGGAGTTGTAGTCATAAGTACACTTTGAGAAAACGCTGAGAGAATTGGAGAAGAGGTGGTGGAAACAACACCATGTTCTGATGCCTTCTTGAGGGAGTAGGAAAAGGAACTTTACTGGCAAAGCCTGCTGCTCCAGACCTGCACACCCTGAACCTCAGTCCACAACTCTTCCAGCACTTTGAGCCTAAGCTACAACATCAAACTTAAAACCAGAGGCTTCAGTGATATTAGCCACGGCATATCAGTATACTAACTGGATATAGACATTCAAACATTCACATCTGACCAGATAGCTGTATGTGAAGACATGCTGACCTTTGACATGAAAATGCGGCCATAACATATTGGATAGATGGCTACAATAGGGGACAATTGGCTTAGATTTGCATCTCTTGAGACAGAGGTGGATGTTCATTTCTCAACACATAGTGCTGCAAAAGTTGTAGCACATGTCTTGACCTGTGTTAAAGAAGAGTTGCAGACCAAACAATTTACATTAGATATGGTTAGAATAAAAATAGTTATGCAGGAATATTTAGTCTGGATTTGATCAAGCCTGGGGGGAAGACCACATGGTTACAGATGATTACTGTGACTCAATCACATGCTGAAGGAATACCGTTAGATATCTATACTTGTTGGCTTGAAAACTAGCAAAGGAATTAAAAGGGGTCTGGATACCATCATGGAGAGCTGAACTAAACATTACTACTCAGGGTAGAAGTGACCTATCAGATAATAAATTCAAATAATAGGGATACTGTATATCTTTAAAATACATTGAAAATACAAAAGGTAACTTCAACCTTGAAATCCTCAAATTCTTGCCATTTGCAGGATAGAAAGTATTTTCTTAATGGTGTACAGTGTGGTGAAGCACAGGAAATATTCTCCTACAAAGAAATGGAATTTGAAAGAACGAGGAATGAAGAGGAAAAAAGCAACAACAAAAACTAAAAAAAATCCTGACTAGAGTCTTAATTATACGTTTTGAATAAGACTGGTCTGTGGATGTTTTTGTTTTAATGTAATTTTAAAGCAAAGTCCTTCAAGCACTGTAGAGAAAATGTAAATGATAAATCAGAGGGCTCCTTAACTGCTGTAATTCAAAGATTTTGTATTTTCCACTCAGATCACATTTTAGGCTGTGCGTGCATTGGTGATTAACCTCTGCGGGGAAAATGGAAAGGGCTAAATGAATAATCCCAATTAAATATGACAAAAGCATTTATCAGTCCAACAGTACATCATTTTTATCTTTCCTTGGGCAGTACATAGTTGATGACTGCAGGAGGGAGCCCTCCAGAAAATTAGCTGTGTAGCAGTGTTTCCAAGCCACTTGTTGATTATCATAAAGAATGGTACAACTGTAGAAGAGGGCTTGCCTGCTTTCTAAGCTTAGACTGTGGCGTGTACAACAGTTCTACTCTCCTGAAGTTCTTGGCTTCCTTAATTTAAAACAGTTAACGCATTGGTCCCCTAAATTAAGTATAAATATGGAGCATCACAAAAGGTCATCCTCCTACAATAACATTCCATTCCCTAGGACAAAGCATGAGGTTGTGGTAAGGTGTTCTGACGCTGCTCTGGGCACTGTTAAGAAATCTTTTCCTCTCCAAAGTGTTCCCTTGATTTCAACATCCCCCTCCTCCCCCACACTTAAAAGACACAAATAAGAAAGTAGGAACAGCTAAATCAAAATTAAGAGTCCTAGGCATGCAAAGATTAGCTCCAAACGAAGACTCAGATTCCACAAATTCCTTAAGTTTTCACAGTGAAGGCTTCCAGTGAGGATTATGGACTAATTTTCAGGACAGAGTACCATAAATCAGTTATAGTGAAGATAAAGTCTCCTGGCACACAACATAACTGAGAAGTGTTCAGCTCCTCGAAATCCACTTAAATGTCAGCATTTAAGAAATCTTACAGCAGATGGTAGAACCCCTTGCGTATCTCCAGCTGAGTGTGCACATAAATGCTTTCCTGAATGAGGCCCTAAAGGGATTTAACATAGAGGGAAAAACATTGCAGGTAACATGAAACTTTGTAAGCTATGGAAGTTTCACTACAGAGTTCCAGGAAAAGAAAACTAAAGCATCTCTGCCTTAAGCTGTCTCCTCTTACATCTGCACTGAGAGGCTGAGTCATGAGTTCATTGAGCCAGAGCAAAAGTGACCAGTAATCAAACACCTAATTGGTTTTCATGACAGATCATGTTAGCACTTAGAAATTACTGTATTACAGCCTGGATTTTTTGATTGAAGTTTGGTTGCTTTAGAAGGCCCAAATTGGTAGGAAATTAACAGCTAATGTGAGCAGCTGCAGATGCTAAAGAAGCTCTCCAGATCACAATGACTCCAGAGAGCATAGGCATCATCTCAATCTGACTTTAGATCATCTGAGACCCATAGAGGAACTGTGGGACGTGCATTTTTTAACTCTTCCTTTAAGGAGAATCTGAGATGGTCCTCAAAGAAGTCACATTTATGGTCTGAGCAGAGATCACTCATTCTGATTCTGCTTGTAAAAGACTCAGAAAAAGCCCCCCCCGCTCCCCCCACTTTTTTTTTTTTTCCAGGATGCTTCACTGTGTGACCATGTATAAACCTTCAGGGGTATAACTAAATGCTCTCCCCTGCCCCACTTCCAAAGCTGAATTATAATGGAACTTTCCCAACTTTCCTCTTGGCCTTTATTGTATTTAAACTAACTACTGGATTCAGTGTTTGGTTTATAGTAGTTTACAAGCAATGTGTGATCAAACCAGTGGACCAGAATTAACTGTATAAAAAAAAAAATATTTATGGGTCACCATGTCTCCTACCAGAGAACATCCTTCTTTTCACTGCCATTTCATTAAGTATAACGTTATTTTTAAAATACTGGCATGGAGAATATTACAGGCTTTCATAATGGTACAAACACATTCTATCAATGTTTGCCTTCTCGTGGTTCTTAGAAATGGAACTCCCTTTCATAGAAGCATATTACTAGAGATGCATTTCAAACAATGGGGATTGTTATTGTTATAACAATCAAATAGTACCACACTTCTTCATGAAGATTTCCTTCAGGTACAGACTGGCCAAACTGAGTTTCATAGTAGCTAGACAAAACTAAAAGCTTTCATGCACTGCAAGTGTTTATAACTTGGGAATTTACCCAGATACCAGATAGAATACTGGAGTGATTACCTTTTTTTTTTTTTTTTAAAAGGTACCATTTTCATAAGTTTTACATTTCTAAATATGTTTTTATGAGTTATAATTTCAAGAACACTTATGGAAATTAGGTCTGCGTACATTAAATTATCTTAATATCAATGTTCTAATTTGAAAATATTTTTTCATTTTTTTGTTCAAGTAACAGTAAGTGTTGACAATTTTTATTATTACTTTCCTGTACTGAAGGAAGCCTACTGAAATTGGCATGTTCCCATTGAACATTTTTTGGCAAATCTATACTTCCATGCAAAATTTCTCTGTAGACTCTCCAGCTTAAAACCCCAGTAGTCTTTATAGAACTTCAAAAGTGAATAGCTAATTATTTTTCTGATTTTCAGCATTGATGCTCTCTTCACTTATTTTCCTTCTGTAATCTGAGCTAAAAATGGAATGAGAAGTTTTTCTAAGTGTTTCCTACTTGAACATAGACAGGAGTCTATAAAGGATGAGACAAAACAGTGTTTCATATTGCCTAATCCATGTTAAAAACTGAAGTTGGTTATACCTTATTAGACATTTGGTCCAATATGGCTTATCCTCTAATCATGTTGAAAATAGACATCCTGGCAGGGTCTTTAGGATGTGTTGCTTTACGCCAGCCAAATATTTTTCCTGTTGAAAAGCTTGCTATCAGAAATTCTTAAAAAAAAAAAAAAAAAAAACCAAAAAACAACCAAAAAACACAGTTGTACTAAATAGTCACCACTGTCTTGGCCTTACAGTAAATGCATCTAAGTAAAAAATGGACTAAAGATAAGTGCTCTAGCATTAAATAAACATGGGTCTAAAGAGCTCATCTTTTCAGCTGAAAAAAATTGAGACTGTTCTGAAGTGTGCAGTTTGCACCTTTCTCCTACAAGACTGTTTTAAGGTAAAATTCTCCATCAGGCCTACAGATGAGAATTTAGATATCTAAAGCCACCCATATTCCAAGTATCTACTCATGCAAAGTAGACAGATGAAAAGGATGATCATCAAGAAGTTTAATGAACACAATGCAGATCTCCATATAATCAATACACTGTAGCAAAGAAGAAAGGAGTAATCCCTCTTCAAAACCCTTGGTGAAGCTTCCAGTCCTGGAATCTTAGCAAGCTAGATGAGCATCAAACAGTGCTACAGAAACATCTGATCCTGTTTGACAAGAACTGTGCTAGATGAGCTCTTGAGATCAATTCTAGTCCTACTTTTCTGATTGTCTGGTTGAGAGGATCAGAATGTAAGTTACCTCAGAATGAAATTCAAATAACTTATGTTCAACATGTCCCTCCTGGGAACAAAAAGCCAAATGGACTCTTGACATTTGCAGCTTGCTACAAAGATCTCTTCCTGTGTAATTACAGTGAAAAGTTATTCATATGAATTGAATTTCTTTCTAGTTTATATCTTGTGTTCATAAGCAGGGAATTTTGGGTTGATCTTAATATTTTAGATAGCAAAAATAAAATACTTGTGACTTTGTTCCCTTTTTTTTTTTAAGGGATCTGTTCTTAAATGACACAATGACATGGTTGCCATGTTCCTCTTATGTGTTTCACCTCTACAAGTTGTCTCAAGGGCACTAGGGCAGACTCAATCTGAACACAGAAGTGATGTTTATGGCTACACACAGATTAAAGCTAAATGTCAAAGTAAAGAAGGAAGCATGCTAAAGGGTAAGTATTAAAAAGCAATAACACCAAAAAAAATTGCTTGGAGCAGGTTTCATTGAAATTCCTTTTGTACTGAAATACAGACTTCTGACCTTTGCTCCAGGAAAAAAAAAATAATCAGCAAACGCTTAAGGAAAAAAAGTTTTCTCAATTTTTTCATAGCCAAATTCTCATCTCTTATAAAAGCTAGCTGAATGTTCTTCCCACTCATAGCTACTAGTAAATGCAGCAGGTAAGAAATTTTCATGTTTCACAAAATATCAATAAAAAATAGCTTTTATTCCAGACTACAGTGGTTTAAGAAAAACAAAGTTTAATTTATTTTGTAGCATGGAAGAAAGCAAAGGAACACAGAAGTAGATAAGTAAATTGTGCAAAAAAGATGGGCAGGAAGTGGAGCAAGAGAGGGATGCAGACAGAAGTAGAGAAAGTCTTGCTCAGACAACCAAACCATAACGTGAAAATCCGTATTGAATAAAAACAAAAGATGTCAATGACTTCTCAGAATTATCTATTTAAGAATGCTTGGGCAGCTCATTAGTGCCAAACAAATCCCATTATAATTATCCTGTTAAAGGCAATTCAGAAGCTTTTCTAGCTTTAAGGAAGGGGTCTTTGCTCACTGTGCTGGCATAGGAACTTTAAGAATTCCAGCAAAGAACTTATGTTAATGTCTTATTTTTCCCTATCTGGAAAACAAAACCAATGATTTTTCTTTTATCTTGACTCTTCTGACAAATGTACAATACATCGTCATTCTTTTCTTCACTGTAGTTAATTTGAACAGTAGGAAATTCAGAATTCCTGGCTTTTGAACCTTTAAGGCATCTTTCATCTTTTCACTGCAAACACAAAGTCTAGGAATTTGTTTTCCCTAGAAGAAAGATTGTATAATCATGAAGCTTCTATGGTTGGGACTTTAAAAAGAAACCCCAACATTTGACAGTAATAAACACAGCAAGACTGCTGTGTTTTTTTTTTTTTCCTCCAGTACATGTTATGCAAATTCAACTTACTCTAAAGCTTGAAGTTGCTATAGAAAAGAGCTACTATGAAGCCATTCAAGTCAGCTCCACAGTGTTGCTATGTTTGATCCTAAACCTCTGCTTCCCTTTCCATCTCCCCATCACTCAAAAATATCCTGTATAAAGAACTAAGCTTTCACTACAGAAGCAGTGTTTTGAATCAAGAAATTAAAAAACTTTGCAACAGAGAAACACTTGTACTGCTGCTTCCACAGCCTTTCAGAGCCAAGGAGATGTTTCCATTCTATTTGAACACTGCCCATTGAACACAGAGCTAGAGAGAAGACTCCCTAGATCTTGTAAAGACTTGAAGTTATCTCCTCATAAAAAGGACTTACCAAGGCTATGCTATGAAAAGCATGAAGAGCATTAGCTGTTTTAACTACCTGAAGGCAAAGGAAGAAATATTCCAAAGTTACTTCCAGCAGAATGTAGCTGTACAGATAAACAGCTTCTGTAAGTTGAAGAAGCTAGCCCTGAAAATAATTGATTCAAGTCAAGAAACCTTGCCTTTAATTACTGAAAAGGTAACGGATGTGTTATTTGACCCATTCTATACCACAAATCTTCCAGATGAGCTGGACAGGACAAAATAACCTCAAGATACAAGGTGCATGGGCAAATAGTCTGATTAGTAGCTTTCAGAGAAATAACGTAGCTGGGTGATTTATAGTTTTCCTCACCAGAAACTGTAGCAGCAGTAAAATTTGTAGATATTTTCTGGTAAATCAACTGTTTCAACTGAAATATTAATTCAGTGTTCTTCAGGATACTTAGTGAATTATAAAGCCATATCTTGAAACACTCCAGCCACATTTAATGACAATATAAAAAGTTCTATGAAAAGCATACTGCTGCAGTCAATGGAGAGAAATGGACATTTCAAGGCAATGTTACATTTTATATCAAACTAGCAGAAGTTTAAAATGATCATTTGCAGGTGCCCACCTATTTTCATCCAGCCTTCTGACAGAGACAAGATGACCGGTTACAACCTGCTTTCTAAACACAAGAACCAAGTTAAATCTCAAGTTATGTTCTGTTCCTGACCTACCTATTAATCCTGCCATACCTTTTAGGTGATTTCTTCTCAACAAATTTTGTCAATTATGCCTGAAATCAATAACGTTTCCTCCAATAAATCAGAGTAAAAGCAACAGGTTGTGTGACTACATTCATGTTTCATTTCTGCACACCACAGTTCTCTTTTGAAATGTTTTGAAAAACCAGAGGTTATAGCACCGAACTCTTCCAGGTAACAGAGTATGAATGGAGGGAAAAATAAAACATAGCAAAAACTATCCAAATCTACAACAGGATTGAATTGAGACTATTCATAATCACTTGTAAAAATACAGAGAGAATAGGTCAGCAATGCAGCAATGTATTGGCTGACTATTAAAATTATAACACGAGAACATACTTTGGATTTGTTGTGTGATTTACAAATCAAACATTGTAATGAGAAATGACAGAATATTTATAGTTGATAACTTGCAGTAAGGACAATACTTTTCCAGGATTTATAAATCCCAAGTTCATATTCTTGGTCTGAATCATGGGCTTGTAATTCAATTTCTTAAACAAATACTCTAATCCCAAGTATTTCTGTAACACCTCTCCTGTTTCAGTGAGGAATTTCATCTTGGGTCAGGTTGGTAAAAGACATCCCTAACCAATTCCATCCCTAATTGCATCTCTGACCTTTTGTGTCAATTGACTGGCTCCATTTTGACTCTTTAGCTGTATAAGAGGTCTTTAGGATTCAACTAGGTCAACCAGCTCAGAGTTCCCCATGGGAAGGGGAAACTTAAAATAGTACAAAGGCATGCCTGCAAAATTAATCACCAGTCCCTCCATGACTCTTGCCAGCAAAAGCACTAGTTGCATTTTTGGTGGGAAGGACATTTTTCTGTTAATCTCTAGAGTTAGCTCATTTCATGTATAGTAACAAAAGGTAGCAATTGATGCTCACCACAGCAGTAGACCAAATATGATCTTATCACCAAGTAGACAAGAATTCACAGTTAATCACTTTTCACATAACACAAATTATTAGATTTGTGAGAAGACAGTTTGAATAACTTAAAAGCCTGCTATGGGATATTACAATGAATTTACAGCATAGCTACTGCTTTCACCATTTCTCTTTTAATGATTAGGAATAAAATACAAACAGACCTAAAGTTCTTCAAATCCACATTAATGCATCCTTAATGCAGCATCTAATACAAAATGCAGGATTGTGTACCACAGTGCAAGATCAAATTGTCAATCATCACATATTTGTACCAGGAAAAAATGCCAGGAACAGCTTGCAATTTGGGTCTTAAAAGTTCCAGGGAAACTTTTTGGAAAAAAATAATTCATCATCATTGCCCCCCACTTTTTCTCCCAGCCTGATTATTTAACACTTTCTTCAAAATGATTCTTAGAATCAAACAAGCACTCCACTACTCTTACATTAAACAGCAGAAAACACTACTTTACCCATTTCCTAGCTCCCAAAATGGGATATTCCAGACAGACAACTGTATTGGCCAGAAGAAAAAAAAAAAAAAAAAAAAAAAACAAACAACAACAACAAAAAAACAACATTGTAAACTATGTCTAAAGTCAAATGTTTGAAGACAGAAGCCACCATTCTAGAGTTATCTTCTCTGTTCTAATTGAACGTGTGGATTTGCTCAGGCCTAGATACGTTGCTTAGCATGGGAGGTCCCATGGTCTTCACCAGACGAACCACAGTGACTTTCAGCACTCCACAACTAAGACAAAAATGTGAAACCATGAGTTCAGATAATCCAATATTCTGGCCTTCCTATGAATTTCAAGCAGTTCAGGTGACAACTTCAAAAGCATCAAAAATAAAGACAGAACTCCTGTTTCTTTCAGGAGAGGAACCACTTTGTGCTATCTGACCCTGCTATGAAAACATTCTTTTGGCTGGAAAGGCTTATTTAAACATAAATTATATGTTCATGTGGTTTACTTACATGTTTCCCTTATGCAATCCCTGGAATTCATTCTCATTTTTCTTCATGCACATCACAAAATGCAGAACTAGTTGAAGATGTACATCACCTTGATCTAGAAACCAATGATCCAGTCGTACTTCTTATTCCCATTTTACTGCAGGGTTTATTTTTCTCATAATTCTCAAAAGATTAAGGGTCTTTGTCATCATCTTTTGAAATGAGACTGAGCATGAGAAGTCAAGCCTAATCAGTAAAGTGACTTAATTACTGAAGAATAACTTACCTTCAGCTTCTCAGGTTATACATAAGCAGGCCACTCTGTGATCAAAACAATCCAAGAGAAGTCTGACATTTCATGAATAGACAAAGACAGTAATAGAGGGTCCACTTTTATTCTGTGGATCTTATCTAAACAGTAATCACATTTCATATACTCACTGCTCTGACTTCTCCTGTGTCACACATGGGCATAAACATTAAAGGAATTTTTGCCTGTTTATTTCAAATAAACTTCCCTTCCAAATGGTGCCAGAAGTTGAGGTTGAAGCCCAGCACCACTGTTATTCCTAAACTTACCAGTTCTTCATAAATGGTTTGAAATAAAGTTGTGTTTATATTCCTGTATCAGTTTAAAGGGTGATGTACCAAAATATTTGACTTTCTTTTTTATGGATTTAGTAACAAGATTGGTCTAAAAATAATATCTCCTATGAGATTTAAATTATTAAACCATTTTTATCAGTAAAATATTTTGTTTCTTGTACTGCTTAAAATGATGGGAAAATAAAAACGTCTCTAATATCTTGCCAAGGTTTTAATTACAAAGTTTTAGCACTGGAATTTTTCATTCTTCTGCTAGATTTAGTGAGTGGCTATCTATGCTTCCTTTCCCAAGCCCTGTTCCACTATGTAATATACAGTTGGAAAACACTGCCCTGTGGTTTCTTCTTTCTGAATTGATGCCAGTAGTCAAAAACTATGGGAGAATTTGTGCTTATTTCTGAAAAAAAAAGTTCCTAAATAGACACAAATCCCAGCATAGATAACTAATTATATTTCCAAATCTAAACATTTGTTAGGAAATACTGAAATGAAGATTATCTCTGAGATGTCAATTAAGGCTCTAGTATGCACTAAACAATATATACCGTCTGTTATAGTCTTTGAATGCATAGTTTCATTATCAGGTAACGTACAATTCAATCACTCATTACTGATATTTAAAGTACATACAACCCATTTAACCACAGAAAAATAAAAATAATCCATATGCTTTTTTAAACTGTTATTTCACTGTCACTGCAAAGATACAGGCTCAGATCTTTTCAAGACTATCAAGTGTGTCACTGAAAATTCTGAGAGAAGTTTCTATTAAACAATGCAGTTTACAGGCTGCTACAGGAACTCTACAGCACTTACCTTCTCTTGCTGAACCAGATGTAAATATTATAACTCAAGCTGCTCATTAGTAAGAAATTCTCTATGAACCAGCATATAGCAGCTAAATACCACTGTTGAACCACCCAAACAAGATCAACTCTGCATGAGGCCTTTTATATTGGTTTGCATTCTGTGCAGCTGGTGTCATGGAGCACGAGTTTGATTTGGGATTGAATTAACCTGCAGAATTTTGGGGGGAGGGGCTGGGTGGGAGGAAATTCACCTGTAGCAGAAACAGTTTCTCTTACAGTTTGTGTAAGAGAAAACAATTCTTCAGCACCATTTTGATTAGTTTAAAAAATTTTTTTTTGGATCAAAAGAAAGAAAAATATGAAATTGAAAGAAGGCAAACAGGGGTTACATTCATAGTTTTTTTTTTTTTTTTTTCTTTTTTTATTCCTTTTTTTTTTCTTTTTTTCTTTTTTTTTTTTTTTTTCAAAAAAGAACAGTTATTAGCACAGCCTGCTCAGCTGGGATGTACAGTGATATAAAACTCTAAAGGAGGTGATGACGATGTTACAATAAAATATCTGAGCCAAACTCTGCCTTTAGGTTCAGCTGTATAGAAGACCCACTATTCTGTAATATTAAAACTATTGAACAGGAGCTTGCTTTTCTTATTTCATCCTATTGAAATTCAAATAATTCAAAAGATCTAGACAGCCTCAGTAGAGAGCTCTCTAATATTACTAAGTCAAAATAAAATGCTCTTTTGGCTCGTTTTCAAAGCAGCAATGGGAACTCACATTTCAAAACTGTTGGTGAATATCCTTGTAAGTCCAAGGCATCTTTTTTATTTTTTATTTTTTTACTTTTTTTTCTTTCTACTTTTTACAGCTTTTTACAGTTGTGTGGATTTTCATGGAAATCATGGGAGTCCACCATCAATTCAAGAATGTCTTGCAAAGCCCACAGATGTTCTTCAAATGTTTGGTGTGTGATGGCAATATTTGAGGAAACTTAACTTTACTCAAACATTTTAATAAGAAACAGGTTCTCTGAACAGAAGCAAAAGCTTCTGAATAAGGCAGGAATACTACAAAAGGGCACTGCACTGAATACTCTGCTCAGTACTAGGCCAGTGTCCATAACTAAATGTAAACAAAAGTGGTGTTAGCAGGTACCATGACTACAGATCATTTTCTTTAATATACTTGATGCTTCATAATAGTCTAGGCATAACACAGGGAAAAACAAAACAAAACAAAAACAAACAAACAAACAACAACAAAAAAATGCAGAAACAGACCTGTTTGTACCTTCTGTTCTAAAAGCACTGGAAAGTTTCAGAGCTGTACCAAAAATCTTTGTCCATCCTTAGTTTAGATTGAGTCAAGTTTATCTCCTTATTACTAAAATTCAAGAAGTTAAAAAAATATATTGAATGTCCAAGCATGTGTTTTCACTTATCCTCCTTCCTGAAAAGGAAGTTGGTTAGATGAGCTTCTGGGGTGAAATAAATAGAAAGTACATTTTGAACATACAGCTCTTCCTGTGAATTCTTTATGGGAAATTGATTTTTTTCCATACAGAAGCTGCCTACAAAGTAAAGGTCTTGTTTATACATTGTAAAATATTCATGCAAACATAATAATCTCAGTCATATTTTCAAACTTTGATCCATTTATGATGTGGGAAAAAAAGAGTATGTGAAAGGTTTTGATTTGTGTTAGAATCCCCTTAATTCTCAGAGCATTGCCCTGTTTCTTTTGTATTCACCCTGCTTTAAATTGCATGAGTAGCAGATTTCTATTATTTTTATATGACATGAACATCAATGTTGATTTCTAACCGCAATTCTATTATGCATATATTGTACATTAACAATTCCATGATTCTAATTCAATATTCTGTGATCTGTAAATGTCCTCTCAGCCTGATACAACTGCCACTGAAGACAATGCAAAAAGTGGTTTTCCTTTTTTTTTTTTTCCTTTTTCTTTTTCCCTGTGGAATTTGGATCATCCTTCACTAAACCAATTCAGGCTTACTTTCCATTTCCTTTATGAACCAGTGTATGATCAGCAATTATTAGACTTTGTGTTATATTTATCAGATACATACTATTGGAAGTTTACCACAAAAATTCTTGGTCAGTAGCATCAAAAAACAAAACAAAACAAAAAAAACCCACCTCTTTTCATAAACTAAGAAATAAAAATAAGAAAGTGGGCAGATGAAATACCCTTATATATGGTCATCTCTCAGTACAACTGAACATCTAGGAGGACTCAGGGACCTCAGATATCATGAATCTTTTGGTTTAATTGTTAATTGTTAGTACTACTTAGAAGATACTGGTTGTCAGAGTACTGCTCCAGAGACAGAGAAAAATGAAGATAACCAAAGTAGGAAAAAGTTAAGTCAAAAACATACTGTGTTCATGGCTACAGCAAAGACCGCTTTAAGAAAGAGATTTTTATATTCTTTTACTGCTTATGTAATGTAAAGCATTTTGATTTTCCTCACATATTCCTCTTGCTTTAGGCCTGCTCTTTTTCTGCATTTTCTTAAATGCAGAAATTGAGTCTGAAATAGTCTATAAATCATGTAATTGAGAAAACAACACTTATAAAAATAATTATGGCAAAATCAATTTATTTTTTTTTTGTGGTAATATCTGGTGCCAGTGCCCAGGATGGACAACATTCAGAGCTCCCCAGGTGATCCTTATAGTGCAAGAATGATTTGGGAAAAATTATTATACTAGAAACAGTAAATAAGTATTAGGTATAGTCATTGAAGTGGTTTATGTTTCAACCAATATAGGAAGTCACTAGGGAGAAAGTAATCACAGGACCAGAATTCAGAATTAGGGAAGGTTTCAGTCCAATGCCACCAGTATAAGTCTGGAAACAACTCATTGTTTCCAAGGGAGTGACCCAAAATGACAACAGCTCCTTGAAGGACTATTTAAAGCAGCAAGTGCTATTCAACTGTTCAGGTTTTGAAGCAGATTTTTATTTCAATGGAATTGCTTTGCATTCACCTCAATAAATCTAACCTTTTTGATAACTGCTTTTCATGTTCTTACTACAAGTTGAGACTTTCCTTTGTTTACAATCAAAGATTTTCCTTTTGACTTGAACCCTGGGGTTTGATTTGTCTACTAGTTGACAAGTATAAGAAAACATGGATTTCTGTATGCATGCTTTCTTATACATATGCATCTCTCAGTGAATGTATACTAAGTGAATATGACTTTGATTTTATATAGTCTCCATGCAATTGTAAAATTCTGTTTTTCCTCTTTACAGCAGAAAGATGTTGAGGATGAAATTTGGGCTGCTCCTTTTGATTGAGCTGGAAAAATAAATGTAGGAAGTACATTTTTTGGGAACCCAGCTCCTCTGGTACATTTGGAAGAGATTGGCCAGAATTGTTCAATGGTCATTAAAGTGACATTCAGAGTTGTCATGTGAGCTTTGCTTTCCTATGAAACCAGTCTGGAAACAACCTTAATCTCCACAATTGTCATTAACTTGTCTTTCTTTGCGGTCATGGAAAAGGGGAAGAACTGAATGGTCTGGCTGTATCTATCACCTGGTAAGGTTTGCAGAATTCATATAGTTCCTGTACCATGGTGATTTCCCAGTGACAATTCTTTACACTGATTGAAATATATATATTTATTAATATCCTATAAAGAGGTGTTAGTAAACTGTGTATGCCCTTCCTGATGTTTTGAGTTTTATGTGTTTTACCACTAATTGTTGACATACTCCAACCTAACCCAGTAGTGGCACTGTTCTCTCCACTGCTTTCAACGAAATACTGGGAGATTCTTAGAAGTGTGTCAAAAATTGGACAGCCTCGTGTGCCAGGGACCAGCATTAGCAACCTAACAGTGATGTGAGGCACTTCTCTGAAACAACATTGAGTTAGGTTGGTGCCCTGGGCAATTCTCCCCTCTTCCAGAAAATTCTGTTCATTCATCAGAAAGAAAATTAAGGGCCAGAAGGTGCCTCCAGTGACTTTTTAGTCGGCTTGTGGTGAATGTTGCACAATTTCATCTTCAGAATGACAATACTAATAACCATGGCACCAGGCACCACTTAGTTTTCATGGATTACAGACCAGGAGTTACTCTGCTCAGAAATGACAGAGGATTAATGGGGTTGAAAATAACAAAGCTTTGGGTGGGCTGCTGTGCTATTCAGCTGCCATTTTGTTTGAACAATGCATGCAGGAAAACACAGTGAGAAAGCCAAAGCAATCAAAAGTTACATGTGCCACCTCATGCTCCTCTACTGCTGCAGAAAGAATATTGTTTTTCCTTGCTTCCAGCCACCCTATAATGTCATCTTTCTCTGTCATAACTCTCTGTGTCGAAGAGACAGAAACATCCCTTGTTCACTGAATTCTCTGCATCTGATTATTTTAATGGCTTTGTGTGAGTTGCGCCAAGTAGCTCATGCAACCATAAAAACACTGTGGCAACTTTAGTTTTCTAGTCCCGTTTGCCGTGACTGAAATTTCTCCTATTAGCAGGCTGGTAGGAAATAGAGAAACCACTGCTATTGATAAAGAGAGAGAAAAGAAAACCCTATAACTGGGATTAAAAGAAACTTACAGATTCCAACATGAGTGTGGCATGTGTTGCCTGCACATGTCTCGGGGAATCCTGATATTCTACCACTGAGAGATCAGAGGCAACATCAGAGCCCACTGTACAGACATATCCTGTGTATAAATAAATAATAAAAGTAATACTGTGCAGACACAGGTCTGTATTAAGTGTTTCCCCAAATCTGGGATCATTCAGATCTAGTTTAGACATTGCTTGTGACAGTCACAAAACTCAGATCCAGAACGCCCAGCTCTAACCTGTTTAGACCCCAGGCTTTTCCTTGTCACTAAGGTACAAGTGTATTTTACTGCTCTGGTTTCCCTCTTGTGCTTTCTTATTTTTTATGCTGTTTATGAAATGACTCCTGCTCATACAAAAAGTGTGACTGGTTTTGTTTATCCTACTTATTATATGAGAATAATTTGCAGGCTGTCATTTCATTATTAAATTTGAAAACAAAGCAAACACCAGAACACTGCAAGACTAGATGTTCCCAAATGAAAGCAAACCCATTCCTACCTTATGTGCTTAAGCAAAACTCAGTACAACTGACTGTAGACAAAGCTTCTATCATCAAATAGCAAAACTAGTAAATGGTGTATCTTTGTTGTCAACAAGATTGGCTGTCAAAGTTAGGTCTACCTTGTCTACCTTTCAAAAATTGCTAGGAAATTTATGATTCAGCAATGAATTCTTAATTGCTTCCTCTTTACGTTGATCTGTTTTCCTGGAAATACAATTAATTCTCTATGCTGAGCCTTTAAGAATGAAACAAATTGTAGCCTTTGCTCACTTTGGCAATGCAATCACTTTTAATCAGTGTATAATTAGGACTTAAACAGTATCAACCTGTCCCTGTTGCAAGAAGGTAACTGCGCTTAAACTTCAATTACTCCTAAATTTAAAAATCAATTGCAAATAAAATGTCCTGCTGCTGATGCTAAAGAGATTAGAAAGACCAGAATACATTCACACGAGAAGCTAGTCATGTCAACACAATTGCAACAAGCAGCTGCCATAATGTAGGTAATTCTGCTGTAATGCAATATTAAGGTCTTTATCTAATCAAAGGCTGTGGGCTAAGGCTGTCAAAAATACAAGACACCTCAAAAGGCAGGTTGTTATTGTTTTGTATATGACTTTACCCTGTGCAGGACAAATGAACCATTTTGCTTTAAGAAATTACTTTTATTGTGAATGCTTGAAAACCTATTCTTTTTCCTCAAAACCTATCTATAATGAGATGACAGGGCAGTTGAAAAACATCCGTCATTTGGGATGGCTCTGAGGTTTGAAATAACAAGCTCTTTTTGTATAAGTTTATCACAATGTTTTCTGGAGGCATCAGGGCAGAGAGTGGACCTCCAGCATGCTAAGCACTGCACGAAGGCACAGAGAGGTGGTGGTCTTGCAACGCAGGCAACTGGGAGGACCTCTATGGAAGCCTGGGGTTGAACTCAAAACTCTGGGCTTTGGTTTTAGACGGGCACCCCTGCTAAGCATGTGGTGAAAGGACTCACAACTACGCAGCATAAAGGTGAAGAAACAAAGCTATTAAAAAGAGGTGGAGAGAAGTTTGTTCCTTGCGGCGCTTCCTCTGAGCAGGATCACAGAAGCACAGAAGTATTCAGCAATAGATTTGGGCTGAAATCCTGTACTGCTGTTTACAAGGAGGGGAGGACCATGAAACCTTCCTTCCCTAGGCACTAGGATATCTAAGAATTTAAAAGTTTATTCTGATCTTTGGATGGAAACTGTCAGAAAAAAAAAAAAAATCATCAGGACCATTTAGAAACTGTCACACTTTAAAGACTTCATCCAGACTATCTATGTGGGGATTTGCCTTTCATGTTAACCACAATGGAAACTGGTAGTGAGTTAATAACAGCATAACACAGCTGAACTAAAGTGTGCTGAAAGGAGTCATCAAACACTAAATGTGTGAGCAGTTACCATTCTCCACACCTGTCCTTCGTGCCCTTTCCCAGTAAACTACATTAACACCTTCACAATCTGGTTCCTCTCAAAGTGGTTGTGGGGAAAAACAACAACAATAGCAAAACAAGAAAACAAAACAGGAAGTATTGAGGTGCTTGTCAAGAAAGTGAGTGATCAGGTATACTGTTCTGATCATTTTTTCATGTTTAGTATTCTGTAAACTAGGCAGAGTAGAAACTACTGATAGCATATAGTGCAATGAAAGGCACGGCAAACCCCCATGGAGATAACCTGTTTCCTCAGCCATTTAGGGTAGAGGACTTGTTTTCTCTCCAAGGTACACCTTTGGCCTTCTCCGTAACCTCTTCATTTTCTTTGGAGACTGAAGGAAAACTGTCACACAGCAGTTTCATCAAGACTATTCAACAAACCAATCCTCATGGCAAGCTCCGGTAGCACAGGAAGAAACTTATTTTAGTGGGTACAGCCCAGGATATCCCACAGCTCTGATGTTCCCATGGGAAAGGCAGGACCTCTGTTCACCTCAATTTTCTTTTTTGCATCTTCCCTTTTATTCATTGACAGGTATACTAACTCCTGTCTTCTTCAACCTTTCACTTTATTGTTTATTTTATTTTTTTCTTAAATGGATAACTGTGGTACTCTGCCAGAGCTAATAAAGGTTGTTGATTCAGAGAACAAATTGCTGGGGAAAATTCTCAGAATACCTCTAAGGGTCCTAAGAATAGGGGTGAAATAACATTGTGTTACAAAATATTTTAAGGCTTGGACATATATGCAGGTGGATATACCACTTCAAGCACTTTCTGGTTTCTTCATCCTTTCTTGGTGCTCTTGCACACAGAATTTAAATTTCAACTGTGGGAGCTGAATCCTAAGACAGGCTGAACAAAATGCATCTAGGAAAAAAGGAAACTTCTCACCCCCACCCTCATCTCCAAACATCCACAGCTGTAACCTGGGTTCTGGCTGACATATACCTTAGCGTCCACAATCAGTTTTTATTCATCTCTCACTGAGGCACATCTCCCACTGAGGTACCATTAACTCTCCACTCAATTCTTTCACTGGAAGTCCTAAAATGAAGCACAGCCTGACATCCTACAGTGTGTGAAAGTGAAATAAAAATGTTGCTTCCTTTGTTCCTGTGTGACACAAGTGTAAAAAATCCTTATCTCTCCCTGTAGTTTGGTCATTGTAACCTGGTCAAGTGCCACTCAGTACCACATCATCTTAGATGATGTGTTAGAAGCTGCAGCCTGTTGGGCCAAAAGCTATCTGGAGGAGACATGATAGCTGGATTCAAAATAATTAAGGCCAGGTTTTCCATTTTGCCTTCCCTAACCTTTGTACAATTTCACAATTCTTAAAACTATCAAAGGCAAAAAATATAATTTCTCCATAGAAACCAGACAGATGAGTTCATATCTATACAACACAGCCTCTGGTCTCTGTAAAGATATGTTAATTGAAACCTTGTCCTGTAAAGAAGAGGAATCTTGGCATATGTTCAGGAGTCTATGGTGTCAAACCTAAGGGCTTGCTGAAAAGTGTCAGTGATACAGCAAGGACAGAATGTACCTGCATCTTTACCCACCACAGGCTGAGTAGAAATGCATGTGGAAACATAACCAGACAAACAGCATCCTGAAGCTGGGTTGCAAGAAGCCAACTTGGCTCAATGCCTGTTGTTACTGAGTCACAAGGTTAGGTCACAACGAGAAAGAGAAAATGTTTCGTATTAGCTGAGATGCAGTTGCAGGTAGGGGAGGAGCAATAGAATTATTTGATCACCCACCAGGCTTGTAACAGCAGAGCATAATGATTTTTAGATTACACACCTGACCAGTTACCACACAGCTTGCTCTCCCTGGGAGCAGTGCCAGATTGGATGTTGTTTTCACAAGGATTCCCATGCTCAGATATATTCCTTGCTCTCTGCAGTTGAACAGTTGGTCATTATGCCTTTTGCCATAAGATATTTTTTCTGGCAAGTACAATCAAACAACTTTTTATAGCCACTTTGTAATTTGACTTAAACACTCATTAAAAAAATAAAATGTCATCACTGAACTTCATGCTATATGATCAGACAGATCACAGCTCTTAGTGCTAATGTGATCACAAAACTTCTGCAGGACTGAAAGCCTTCTTTGTGTTTTAACATTATCCAGCATGGCGGCCTTTAATCAAGCTCAATGACTGTTAGTACTGCTGACATGCAAACAATGGCACAGTTAGGAAATGAGAAATGTTTTCCACCCAGGAACCATGAAATCAGTTCTGCCACAATAGCTGTATTTGAGTCTCATGGCCACTAGCCTCTTGTGTCTGAGTGCTTTCCAAGTTATACCAACACCACAGCTATGCTAATAAGAATGACAAAACCTCAGTACTTAAGAGTCAAAAGAAGTCCTGTACTTCCCTGAAGTAGGAGTAGTTTTTTTTTGTGTGTGTGTGCTTTTTTTTTTCTTTTTTTTTTTTTAAACTGCTGGCAGTTTTCAGAGAGTTCTGCTGATATGGAGAACCATTCTGAGAGCTCTTAATAATGTATTTGTAGAAAGCATGCAGCTTTGCTTTTTCAGAAAAAAAAAAAAAAAAAAAAAACTTTCTCAAGAATCCTAGATTATCTGAAGTACTAAAAATCTCTAGTCAGGTTCACACAGCTATTTATCCCTAATTTTCTGTGACAGTCAGAAAATGGCTCTGCCAGAAGAACATAGGATGTTTTGTTTATCTTTTAGTATGTTAAGTTTGACCAAAGGAAGCTGAGATTTAATCAACAGTGGTCAAAACTTTTATCGAATTCAAGCATTCTACAGAAGTTACAGCTAACATAAACATTTTCCAACTATTTTGATAATTTAATGCAAAATTTCAACCACCTCTTCCTGTAAAGGCTTCCGTTGGCTTTGCAGACCAAAGAAATTTTAATCTGCTGAGGAATAAGAACTACTTCCTCACTCTATTCCCTCAACCAAAGCTTGCCATTATCTTAACTTCCAACTTCCTGCATTAACATGAGATTTGACATCACATATTCCTCTCAAAATGATCATCTGTGGCTCATCTCTAACATACCAGTTCTCCTGCGTATTCAGGAATTAGTCAAAAACCTTGAGGGTGTACTTCATTTGTGCATTCTGAGAGAATTTTGTTCATAAAGGAAAGTGGGCATAAAAGTGTTGTGATGCAATTTCCATTGAAGCCATTAGATAAGCTTTAATTCACTTCATCAGGTTTTGGGTAAGTTTTTACCTAATTCCCTTTTTTCTTCCTGTGGCTCTGACACTCACAATCTAAGCCCATCACACTGAGAACGAGATGATTATTTGTTTCACAATGACATTTCTTGATAGTTGAGCTGCTCTTACTGGCTCCCATGTTCAGAACAGTTTGAATTTCCTGGTAACTCTGGAAAAGTGATATTTCTTCTCTTAGTTTCTGAGGGTAGCTCTGGCTGTTTTCTCATTAGGCTCACAGCAAGAAATAAATGAAACAGGTGACTGGTACTGAGATTTCAATTCTGATGGGATCTCTGCTACACAGTGAGCTATAGCTGTAATGTTAAGTATGTGCGCTTAGGTGAGAAAGGTATGAAATAAGTTGAATATCAAAACTCAACTGACTTCATTGGTGAAAGACATGACTCAGTTATGGCCCTATATAAAACAAGAAGATACATGTTTTAGTAGATTCATCTTTTGTTCATAACATCCTTTAATTGGTTTGGATCTTGCAGTCCTGTGATATCCTATCACCAGTCCTTCCCCAGCATGCCATCACAATTTCTAATAACGAGGGCTTACAGACATAAAAGGCCACATCTGATTCCATTGCAGTTAATATAAATTTTTCTACTATCTCTAGGGGAATATGGGTTGGCAAGTGGAATTGATCAAATGTCATGTTCATGCAGAGATGAGAAATTTCCTTAACACTATGTTTTTTGATCAGATATAGAGCTACTTTGTTTAGTGCAGCATGGGAAGCTTCAAATTTCACTAACACTGCAAACACATCAGGTGTAAATAGGTTACTTCACAAAGATTACATTCATAATTAAATTGAAATTACTGACAGGATTTTTAGCAGCTGTTTTGGTTCTGATACGACTTTGAGAAAATTGTAAGCAAGTGAAGAGCTGGAAAGAAGACTTGAACCCTTGACTAAACTCAAGATTTGAGTCTTTATGTCTACAAGGATATCTATGAGTTTGGAGATTATTATTATGTTCCATTTAAAAAGTCAAAATGTCCTTCTTATGTACATTAATGATAAATGCTTACTAATACACTAAGAGAGACTAAATTTAGCATATCTAATAAGAACAGTAAAAAGATGGGAATGCCTCCAAGAACATCCTGTCAAGGTTCAGCAAAGTAGTTGTCTTTAAATACTGAAAGACATCTTCATATTGTTGAAAATGAAGACAATTAAGTATTATCTGAGCTATTCAGGCTGTCTTATCATGTACAAGTTGGAGTAGTTTCTTCTCCACATTATTTATATTTTTATGCATATTTACATATTTTCTTTTTTTCATCTTAGTTGAAAAGAAAACACTTGGGGTAAATTTATTTCCTATTTATTATTTATGACCTTGATACTTATTCAATTTATACTCTATGGTGTTTGGGTACATGATTCATTATTATAGTCCATTTCTTCATTGTGAAATCTTATGGTCTTTGGAGGTATTTATGATTTGCTTGACTTGCAAAATTTTATTGTTATCCACATCTGAAAATAAGGAGCTCGTCATCCCACTATAATTTCATGTTTCAATACTGCCAGTAATGTACTTGAATGTTTTGAATCAAGGTGAAATATTGGGAGACAGCAAGACCTGATTCTTGCTTTGTTTTTAATACTTTTATGCTGATTAAATTTCCTTGAACACAACTATTCCTTCTTTACTCTAGTTTAAATGAAAATCAGGTCTAAGTGTGGGGTAGTTCTGAATTTGTCACAAGACCTTTCTGTTAATAGAACCTGGAAGTCAACAGCATATGTTCAACGTTATAGACCTGAAGTTCACTCTTCTAGGAAACTCAGCTTTCTAAAGGTGATTTCCTCAATAGTTTTTCCATTGTTCAAGACCACGGATATAAGGCCTAAAATAAATCATTGCCAATTAGCCTATTAACACATATAAAGCCTGGAAGAAATTACTGTGAGCGCTGAGTTTGAGCTACAGCATTATTCTCACAACTGGAGAAAAATCCAGAATTCTAATTTCAAAAAAGGGACCCTAGATCCTACCTCTGAGAGTCCCATATTTATAGTTGCTTGTTGGGCTATTAAGCTCAACAGGAATTCAGGCTCATCACCTTGTGGTTTTGCTTATATATGACACCGTCCAAAATTAGTTATTCTGAAAGCGAAGGTCACAACGGAAAAACATTTGTAAACGAAAGCCTTTCTTTTCCCTTCTGCAGGGAAGGCTGAATGGCCTTGATGTACTGCAAGCTCTCTGTACTTACTGTTCTTTCTATTCTTTTCTCTCTCTTCAAAGAATCATCTGAATTCAGAACTAAATGGAGAAATGGCCTCAAACTAGAACATCGTGTAAAATTCCGCCGAGACACTCTGCTGAACACTGCAGTTAAGGATGTCCATGCCCAATGCACTGAGCACTAGTAAATAGGCAATTAAGGTTCCCAGTGAAGGTCTGCAAACAATATAATGCAACTCTACCTTTTATTACATTGATCAAATGCAATCAGCCTGCTACAGTTACAGGAGAAATAAAAATCTATCCAGTTCATGGAAATAAGATATTTCATGGCATAATAGACATTAATTATGGCATACTCATTAAATTAGTCACTTCTAATTAAGCTGACATACAAGGAGCGTATTTCAGGTTCAGTTATTGTCTAGGCTAGGAAATACACTAAGTAAACTGAAGCAATCAGTTATTAATCAGTACAAACTGATACAACTTTACTGAAAATCAGTGGGACTTTGCAAACTTACTGCAGGGAAGACACATGGCATTCAGGTGCAGATCTCCTTATCTGCGATCTCATGCACAACGAATCTGTCACAAAGATGTCTAGGAAATTGGAATTTACAGAAGGTTATCTTACTGCTAACAGGAATCTTGGGTGCACAGACTGTTAGTGCTGGGAAATGTAGGCTGAACTGCATGGAAAGAGACGACGTTCTTTGGGAACATGACGGATTCTCTGAAAGGGGTCTGGCTGTCAGCTGCTTTTCTCCTGGATTTGTATTACAGGAAGTCAGCTATTACAACATTTGAATGGTTAAAAGGAGGCTCCATAAAAGCATTACTAGTAAGAACAGTAATGTTCTTGTTTTTCGTACTAGAGAACTATCTCAGAAGTTATGCAGCCTTGTTCCTCCTGCAAGTTCTAGAGCAGGACTGTAAACAGCGAGCATGACACATTATTAACCAGACTCTTGAGGATGTGCTAACATAACATTAGGGCGTGTGGTGAGCCCAAGACCGACAGGCCAGCAACCTGGTTCCCCTTGTTGGCAAAGAGGGAGCAAGGTCTTCTGAGGAGTCCCTGCAAATGATATCCTGCACAGAAACAGGGAACCTCCCAAATCTCTTTGCTGTAAAACCTCCTTCCTCTGTTCAGGCAGTTCTGATTTTCACTGTTGCTCTAATTGTTATTCTCCTTCAGTCGCCTTTCTGCCCACAGCGCCCCCAAATCTAGACCTTACAACACTAAGAATAAATAAAAGCCAAGAAACCAATGATTTATCTTCATACTTGCTATGACCTTGCTGGACAAGACGCATTTTCTGTATATTTCCTGTTGTTTTCACACCCTGCACCATCCCATCTCTTCATGTGGACTGAAGGGCTGTCCGTGTTCTCAGCACTAGGATCATCTCTCTCTTAAGTGCAAACAGCCCCTGACAGTGATTGGAATTTCAGGATACTTCTTTAATATAAATAAATACTGGTGTTAGACGCTACACACATTTGGGCTGACTCGTAGGTTCCTGAACACAGTCTCACGCAGTACAGAACTATTAAAAAAGGTACTGTTATAACAAAAACAGTACTTAGCAGATATTTTTCATAACTGAAATTGTCAGGCTTTTTCAGTTCCTCTATTTTCAGTGAATCAGCTGATCATTACTGATAAATGAAATAATCACACAGTAGCCAGGCTAATATAACTTAGGAAAAAGAGATAACAAAGAGAGTGCGTGCCACTGGAAAGGAGCTAATCATCTAACTGCACCACGGTAGGGTCATGCATTGGTCACAAAACCCCAGAGGCCTTGGATGGGCCAGTTTGCCCCTAAATGTGTTTTGTAAGAGGATAGGCAAACTGATTAGAAAAGCAAGAGAATCATAACAGAAGTATTGCCAAAACCTTTTCCAAAGCAGCAACCAACTGTAATACTAGAGTACTGACTGGAGCCCGACTGAGGAGAAACACCTGTGTAGATATGCCAAGACTGTAAGGTTTCTGTAAGCTTGAGACTTGTGAGCAACAAACTGATACTATATGTTTAACAGGTGTTATTCTGAGCCTGCTGTGAAGAATATGGCAGGGAAAATCATACCTTCAAGTTGCAAGTTGGCCTGTGTTCTTGCGCAAGGTGAAATATATGGAGTTTATCTTATCCTCTGTACAGACTACATCCCAGATAAGTCTTTGGTTACCTGTATAAATATCACAGCTATAAAGCTACCATGGTGCCTTTCTGCCTGTAATTCCCAACATTTCATTACATGCTGAGGTGTGTAAAAATCGAGAAGGGTTTCACAAGTCCATCTTCTCATGTGAACAAAGCAGCTGGGAGGGCAAATAACAGGAAGGGCCAGCAAACTGGCAAAATGGGAAAAAAATGTAATTTCAGCAGCCAGCTGTATAAATGATTGGATCTTCTGTCCCATCAGCTAAAACTCTAAAGCTTCTTGTTTATGCTTACACAAGTCCCTGGAACTGCTATGAAAAAGTCTTTGTTCAGCTGTATGCCAAGCGCAGCATGGAATCCATTATCCAGTGGGATGTCTGACGAAATAGTGAGCCTTTCCATGGGTGAAGCTGCATTACCCTCTGCATATGCATCATTACCGAGAGCCTAACATATCATCTTCCTAAACTGATAGACCCTTCAAGTAACTTATACCCTCTCTGCCCTGATTCATGTGTTAAGATAGTGCTTGTAAAGCACATAAGCAAAACATAATTAAATTGCATGTGATGGAAATCAATTTTCATTTTTAAAGTTTTTGTGTTCTGTTTTCTTCTTATTAGTTAACCTGGCAAATATCTTCTTCTTCTGTTCTTTTTTTTTTTTTTTTTTCTCCCAAGAAATAATATATACAAGAAATCTTATTATCACAGTTATTCATCCATCTACACATCCTGCTAGTGATAAAAGACTTAACTATCAGGAAAAGACAACCTGAACCCTTGTATTAATGCTCCAGATCTCACATTTTAAATAAAGATTTTTCACCTTTAGAAAACCTCAAGAAAGGAACTGTTGCAGTTGGTATCAGTCAGCTGAGGATGACAAGAGACAGTGTATATTTCCACATAAACTGAGAAAAATGAATTTCATTATTTTTGATGATGTAGCAAAGAAGTAATGACCCTATGGGATCTTATTACATGGCTGAAAAGTGAATTAACTTTGGCATAACCATATCGAGTGAATTACTCTAATGATCTGTTTCCTAACTCTTATGGGTGATCTCATAACAATACTCTCATAATCTCGGAGTATGCATGAGAGCATAAATTGATTTTGTTTTCAAGCTCCAACTTCATTCTCAAAGCAAACCCCCGAGGCACTTTGCCATGCCCATTGCTGAGGGAAGCAGTTGTTGCTATAGGCAATGATGACACCTTCTGTGGCAGTGATAAAACTGTGACCAAGAAAAGACATCCCCGTATCACTGCATAGATACAAAACTGAAGGTGGCCCTGATCTGACGGAGCAGGAGGAACTTTGCTTCCTCTGTCCAGTTGCTTTTATTTACAGGACAGGCTGAGAGAATTGCAAAGGTACCCTGCCTTATTTTTATTTTTATTTTTTTTTGGTAAAAGTGAGAAGATGAATTGAAAGTTAAATGGGGGAATGTGTCAATCTTGCAAGAAAGGCTGTTTTTTTTCACCAGAGAAATCCTTGCAACATTCTGTAAACTACACTTTCTGAGAGACTTGAAATTGTGGACACCCAAAAGTATCCACACCTGCATATCCGTATCTCCATATCTACCAGCTTTGCTGGCTGACATACATATTTATTAGAATCTGAAATAACTACCTAGGATTTTTCATTTGGCAACGGTCAGAATGGTGCGTAACAAAGAACTGACTAGTTTCTGCTCTGCCTTGTGGTACATAACACTGTGTATATAGATGACTGGAATGAGGCTGACTTGTCCAGGGTCAATTAGTTGCTTCCCAGTGCTAAAACTCGTTGGAGGCTGGTCCTGTGCTACATCCTATTCAGTCCCTCCATGTCCCAGAGTCTCAACGATACCTGTGAAATCTACATACTGCTAATCAAGGTTGTGATTGGAAAAAGCAATCACCAGAAATTCTGACTCGCACTGTGATTACTGCAAGTTATGATGTGGATAAATACGCAACTGCAACACCGGGGTTTTAATTACATAGTAGAATTAATAAAATTGCTTTAAGCTGGTCTGCACTGACGTGCAAAGTGATGGAAAGCAGAAGCTGGCTGCGTAGTTGAGGAGAGCACTGAACACATGGTCTCCCTGTTGCTGGAGCACTTCCCCTTTGGGGTCGTGTTGCTTTAAACACTTGCTTGTTACAAAATCGTTGACAAAGATGAGGCTCCCTCTGGAGGTTAATTTTCTGGCTCCTGTGAAAAGACCAGCTGTTAGGTGACAGCCTGTCAGATTTCTTAAACAACCTAACGCTAAAGGGCAAAAATAGTGTGTCTGACAGCCATAGCAGCAGCAGCAGCTTTGCCAGGCAGCCAGTACAGCAGTTGGGTTGTGAGGTACTACAGCACCATATGCTGGCTGCCACAAAAACTCTGCGAGAGGAGATGAAATTCAAAATTGAACCTGATGAAAATGTGGATCAAGTAGTGCCACTGTGTCCTCAGCTGTCCATCCTGCGCACGGTCCTGGAAGGGCCAAAACAGGTGTCATGCAGCTGTAGTCAGCACACGCTTCACTGGTTAAGGAATGCAGCAATTTTTGTCATTCTCTCATCAAGTCAAAACTAAAGCAGGGAGGGAGAAAATGGCAAAACCAAGAGTAGTGCATGACCGAGCTGGGTACAGAACCCATTCTTCTGCACCCCTGGGAGTCCCTCAGCCCTCATACTCACCAAGATGATATGATTTACCAAACATACTCTTTGGGCTGAACCTTTAACAGGAGGAGGCATGTGGAGAAACAGTGCCACTGGGTTCTGGGGTTTGCATGATGCTGAACTCACTGTGGGGGAGTATAGTGCATGGTCCTTGTGCCTCAGGACCTCCTGGGGCGTGTAAAGACAGGCACACCAGTGTGCACCTTCAGAGCCAAGCAGGGCTGCTGTGACTTCCAGCATTCCTCCTGACATGTTTGTTAGCTCTCCAGCACCTCTGGACAGAGCCACAGTGACTCAGCCCCGTGTGGCGTGGGGCTGCCTAGTACTGTGCCACTACTGCACGAGAATAAAACACACTGAAAAACACTTAATGTCCACCTAGCTCAGGGTCCTGTCTGCCACAGAGATCACAAGAAGATGCCTAAGGAAGTACATTATCACTGGGAAAACCTGCTAATTATATTTTTCTCTTCACTAAAATTCAGTGGCTCCCATTCCTGAGGTGCCCCTTGTCACACATCTTGCTGTGAATTGTTGTGCAGAGAAACCTGTGGGTCAGGGAAAGTACTGCCAGTGCTCCAGCAATGCTCTACTGACCTGAAGTGTTTGATTACAATGTGCTAACTTCATGTTTGTGCAATTAATCTCAGCACAGAAGGATTTGCTGAAACTGAGGTGGCTCAGGTCAGTCCCTCAAACAGAGCTGTCAGGATTTGCCAGGATAACAACTACAGCAGCTGCAGCAACATCAAACACAAAGACGAGGTAAAGCCAGCATGGAAGTGGTTGCTGAATTGCTCGCTACAGGTGCACACACACACCCCGCTTTTTACGGGTGGGAAGAAGAGCTGTTAGCTAGCTGCTTGCAAAGACAGACAATAAGAAGACTCAGAAGCAGTAATGTGCATTATCTGAGTAGTCTAGATTTGAAATGCTAATATATTTCACAGCACCCTGCTTACCTGCATGGGAACAATAGACCTGGTAGCAGTCCTTTGAAATAGCAAGGAGCAGCTGTTTGCACTGTAGGCCTGAATAAATCTCAAGCCATTTATTACAACAGCAAATAGAACTTGAGCTGTAACTGATCTCTAGTAATAAAATCTGATTTCTCTTTTGGTCAGTCTCCCTGCTCCTGGAATACTTCCAACAAGGTCTCCTTCTTGAGGAAAACAGTGAGACACACCACCATAAATTCACCGAAGCAGATTCTCCTAACAACTATGAAACAACATTTGGCACCCCAGCCACCACAAAAGGTGGAAAAACATGTGGCAGTCTTTTGTCTGAACTACGTGTTTATGTTTCTTAATAATGATACCTTTGGCAGCTGCCATAAACTATGGTTCATGGCTGTCACACCGCCACTCTGGTTTTCAACCAAGTTTCTTCAGGGCTGAGGCTTGCTGAACAGTGCAAACACAGCAGTATTTTTCAGTCAGGATGCCTGTCCTGAAGTTATGGCTTGAATCTTATCTTTGGTATTGCTTTAGCAAAGCTGGGAGGGAAATGGGCTTCCTTGACCTGGAGAAGGGATGTCTGAGAGGGGATTTATCTGATATCTTCAACTATGTTGTGACAGTGAAAATAGAGAAGCAGTGGGAAAGGAGAACAGGCAAGGGCCACAATATTCAGTGGGACTAGTTGAGCTCTGGAACCAGCACCCTGCAGAAAACCAGCCTTGAGACTTTGAAAAACCAAGTGAGCAGCTTGATGCCAACTTTTCTGAAAGGGTAATAAATGAAAAAGATGAATGTAGCCATGTGCAAAGAAGGGATAAGAAACAGTATTCTTACTAGTGGTAATACATTAAAGCAGCAAGTGTTCTTATATGCTGCAACTTAAAGAAATCAGTAAGTTTTAAAATCTTCTTTTTTAGTAAATAGTCTGTTTCTCTGCTGATCACTTGTTCACATCTTATGCTGCTTGATGTGTAAAGTCAAAAGAGAACCTTTACTAAGGAAGAAGTATACAAGTGATGCCTCTCCCTGCTTGGTGGCCTCATGCCATTTTGACTTCTGGTAAAAACCCCAAAGTGTTAGCTAACCACTGTTAGATAACTTTCCCATAAATAAAATAAAACACTTCCCCCCCCCCCAATCCTCTACAAGGATCTACAAGGATTTTCTCAGAGGAAGAAAATATAAAGCTCTTTTTCTTATGAAACATCTTAGGTCTCAGTATTTCAGAATTTTTTTCAGCTCTAATAAGTACCTGCATATTGCTCCTTATTCCCACAGAGAGAGGCTCCTTTGCAAGCACTCAAACAGGAGGCAGCATCTTTGCTGCTTCTTTTGTAATGACACTAAACAGAATTTCAAGAAAACATCTATTTAACATGCATCCAATGCTGCCACTTGTAATGGTGACTCAATGGGAGATACATGTAAGCTATTTCAAAAACCTGGACCTGTAAATATTCCTCAACAGACCAACCCACATGCAAGAAGAACAACTGAATAAGCCGTGTGCCGATTTCAGAGAAGTCAGTCAGCAAGACTGATGTTTCAGAAGTCATCCACTCCAATCTTATAAAGTTGATTCAGAATATGAAATGTGGACTACTCATCATATTCTTTTCTCCTCATCTATCTCTGAACAGTTCTATCACTTTCATCTCACCTGAAGCCCTCCTTCAGTTTTTCTCACTCTTGAGCTGATCATTTTCCTCCTACTATTTTCCCTTTAGTCATTCTGTCTATCATTCAGGGATCACTTTCTCTTCTTGTTCCACGAACCAGGGTTGCAGAATGGAAGTACACTGGAGCAGAGACCTTACTGTCTGCTCTACTTTGTGTTTAAAACTCAGCAAACCCAGCTACACTTTTGGAGTTCTAACACAATATAAATAATAAAAATAAAACCACTATTTGACATTCAAGTATCATATGGAAGCATGCATTACACTGTGGAGACAGAGATACAGCTTTTTTTTAAGGGCAGAAAGGAAATTTCTGATCTTCTTTGACCTCCTCTTACTACAAGCTGGAGAATATCACCCAGTCAGCTGCACATTCAGCCCAGTGTTACAGTGGAAGAACTGGGACGGTTCATTTAGAAAGGCAGCCAGGAACCAGACAGTGGCTGGGGAAACAACTGCCACAAAGCTATGTGAGGTTGAATTTTTCAGTGCTCAGAAATACATGGCTATATCTGCAGACAATGCTAAATAAACACATACCCCTGAGAACAGCTTTCATATTTTCTCAAAGCCTCCACCCTACAGGAACAGAGTTGAATAGGGAGGAGAGGAATTTAAGAGTGGTGGTTAACCTCCGTATCTCAGTCCTTGAGTGAGAAATGACAGCATGATCCAAAGACATGGAGACAGAGTATACTGCGTTGGCCTAGCATTTGTGAACTTCTCGAGCTCATTCCTTCCTCAGTTTCAAAGTACGTGCTTTAAATACAAAAAGGGTTAATGACTACAAGCAGAATCACTGATTTAGGACAGCATGTGCAGGTGGCTTGTGTGGCTTTGTCCACAGTGCGCTGACACCAGCATTGTCAGGTATGTGGATTCCTCTGGGTCTCAGAGGCTGATCTTTAGCCTCATGTAGCACTGTGAGATACAGTATGTACTTCTACTCCTTTTAACAGCTTAGGTATGGTTGTGGAAACATAATGTAAGTGGCCCCAGAAATAGAAAAGATGAAATCTACACCATGCCAAGTATCAAGCTATTGAAAATCACTGATTCTACAGTACCTTCTCTCATTTACTCCTATTGATTATCTTTCTCTAACAAATACTGCTTCTGACCTTGTAATCCTGAACAAATTCTGTACTCATGATTTTCCCATGACTCTAATTGTCCAGTTTGCAGTCAATTCCCTGTGAAAATCTGATGACATCCTTTATCCACAGAGTTTAGTGAAGTTTAGACAGCCTGAGTACCCTTCAACCACACGTTAATAAAGCCTGCTCACAAAGGCAATGTATTCTGTCAAAGAATAATAGTTAAATAAGCTTTGCAAACTTTGCTGGCTATTGAATGTGCTATGCAGGAACTGAACACTGAGAAAATAGGATGTTTTTCAAAGGCGTCAAAGTGATTCAGGAGAGTGGTAGGACTCAGCCTCTTGAATCATTTAAATCTCCTTGAAAAATGCTACCTATTATACATAGACAGAGGAACCATCTGAGGATCTCAGCCTTTATGCAGAGAGAAAAACTCAGCTCGTGTGATTTGGCAAAGCTCCGAAGGAACAGAAGCACAGAGGACAGAGGAGGGGCACCACACAGAAGACCACATGAATTTTTTACCAGTTCTACTACTGTCTTCATGAGGCCTTTAAAGTACTTACAATACTGTATGGAAAACCTTTCTGCCAAGCAGGAGGAATAATATGAACAGCGTTTCCTCCCCTCATTATCAAGTCAGATGAGAATTTGTTCTAAAAGATCAAAACATTATTTTGGCTGTAGTTATACACCTATTTAGCTTTTTAGTCTCTATTAATTATTCTTCTTTACCTAGGCTCATTATAAAAAATCCAGATGATGCTGTTATTCTCACTAGCTTGAGGAGACTAATTTGGTGTCAAATGCTGCACTGCCAGCAGGGTTTTAAGAGTTGGCTTGTATTTGCTTTTCTTTGTTTGTATTTGTTTGCTTCAAACTGTTTCCTGGTGTACTTCACAAAACCCTTCCCTACCTCTCTTTGAGCTCACAGTCTTCAGGGGTCTAGATCCCCCTTAAAATATTTTCTCTTATCTTTCACTGTAGGTGAATCACTTCATCATTTCAGCTAGCTCTTTTCTGAACTCACTCCAATTTATTTGTCTCTTGTTGTCCAGTGCCTGTTTGAACTGAACAGAATTTGCTTAAATTTAGTACTACTGCAACAGTGATACTGTTTGTTCTGTGACATGTTATTTTTGCGGTCTTTTCAGAGTGACCTGTAGAAGAACCTCTTGCTGATCCACTTCTTCAACAGTAATTGGTCTTGCTTATCTTAATCACCCAGTATGCGGTGTATGCCGGAGGATTCGCTCCAAGTGATTAAGATAATTTCCCGAGGATCTTCCAAACTTTCCTCTCTTGATTTTCATTGCCAGTTTCACTATTATTTGCTTCACTATATATTTGGAATGTCAAAGATCCAACACAATTTTTTGTTTGTTTTTCAAAGAAAATTATGCTGAGAACTTGTCATTGTCTTAATGTTTCTGGTCTTTGCTGCAGAAGAATGTTAGCAATCCGTGTGCTTGTAACTACAAAATAGTTACTGGCTTGCAGTTTTTTCCTGTTACTTACCCTATATAAATCATCACCTGTAGCAGAACTATAATCACTTCATAATATTTCTGATACTTTACTGATTTGAAGACCAAACTCAATAGCAGCCCCATTTCTTTATACCAAAGCATTTCCCCCCCTAGAGAGATGATGAACAAGGTTTCTGGTTTGCTATCCAATAACTTACCTGGCCACAAAGCTTTTACATGGCTGTACACCTGGAGCAGGAAGATCTGAGTGACTCTGAAGGTCTGGGAAAATAATGAGATATGAAAAAGTCACTGTAGAGATAAAAGGATTGGATAGGTGCAGTTATACTAGCTGGGATAAAATTATAAGTGTTATCAAACTTTATATTTCAGGATATGAAGTGGATACCAGATGAGTTCAGGAAGAAGTTTTCCTCTGATAAGCTTATACCCTTAGAGCACAAAAAGTGATAGACCTTTTAATTTTATTCTAATTGAAATAATTGGTGACATGGCTGCAATTTTTTATCTTCCTTTGCTGCAAGTGACATTTACAATTCTCAAAGATTAAGCAAACCTGTGTTACTTTGTGATTTTAGAAAATTTCTTGTTTTGATAGGCTCTACGTTCTTGCATGAAAGAAAAACAAATATCAACCTGGTCCTGCCTAGAGAAAAGCCTGTTGACAGTTCTCAGCAGCAAGGATGCTTCCACATCAGTATACCAAATAGAATGGTACCCAAATTTCAGAATTTGATCAGTACAGTCATATATCTGACCATATTCTGAGGGATTTAGGTAGGTACAAACTTCAGAAGTAGCTCAATCTTTGCTTTTCACCACCTTTCAAGTCCTCCTTTAGAAATATGAAAGGTTTAGGAACATTTAAGTTCCCCTGGAATATGCAGTTTTACAAAGTTTTACACTTATTAGGCAAGCATAAACCAGCAGAGTTTTACTGAGCCTAAAGTAGACGACTTCATCAAAGGTACTCCTGTTTATACTACCTGAAATTTTGACCCTGAACAGAATCGATAGATGAAGAAGGTCCTTTATTGCTTGTACCTCAAGTCCCATTTGTCTGCTGACTACTGTGAAATACACAGACTATGTCTCCATAGTGTTTTGCCCAAAGTTCAGTAATCTTTGCCTATTTTTCTGAATAAGTGGTACAATTTGAACACCAGGGTTTGTCAAGGGACATTCTACAAAAGTGTTTGGAGAAAGGCATGAAAATCTGAGAAGAAACAACTTTAAAACAAACAGCTATGAGAATAAGGGGAGACCACAAAGGATAAGTAAGACACATGTGCTTTGATATTTCCTTAGCTGGGAATCAAAGAGCTGGGAAGCTGAAAGTTCAGACCATAAGCCTGAGTGGTTGATGTTTGTTCTCTCCATATCATCATGACTGTATTGCTTGTGTTATAATTCTAGCTGGAAGAAGAAGAGACTGGCCCCTGTTGTATCCCATCATTTTGATGTGACTGGGCATTTATTTGGGGAACCTGTTGGCCTCATCTGCTATTCCTGGTTCACTTCCTTCTGTGGTTAGAGACATGGTTACTCTATCACCACCGCATTGAAGGAGTCTCTTTGCCATTCATGTGATAAGAACCTAAAAAGGAGCCACAGCTTACCAGGAAGATCCATGAAGCCACAAGCCCTGGTTTGGCCACCTCAAATCTAAATAGTAGAGACATACCAAAAGGCATGTAGAGAAATTTATTATTATCCCATTATTATTATGTCATTATTATCCCATTATCCAAATAGGGAACAGAATAGAGGAAAATTCTAGTTATTGGGAATGCCAAGACTGTATCCTTTTGTGCCTACAGTAGAACTCTTTGGTCTAGGCAGAGATTAGGTTGAGCTGACACAGCTTCCATGCTTTCTGGACCCATAGTAGTACCTCAGCACAGCACTCTATAGGGTAGATGAAAGCTGTTTCACAAACTGAGAGTAATGATTTGGGGGTATCCCACAAAAATGGAGATAGGATATCATCTTCAAATTGAGGGTTCCAAATCAAAAATTTCAGGCTGAATCACTTCCAACCCACTGTTTTTGGAAAACATTTGATATGCAAAACAGCACTGATGTGTCCAAGGTAAATTAAAAAAAAAAAAAAAAAGTAAACTATATTTTTTTATTTTTTGCTATATATGTGGATTTCCCTGTTCCTGTTGTCTGTGCATGGGAGTTGTTCAGTCAGGTCCCTGTACAGTTCTTGACTCACAAACATTTTCTTGTGACTGGTGAAGAGAACAAAGCCTGAAGGAGCCAAAGGAAACATTACAAAAACAACTTATTTCAGAGTAATGGAAATAAAACACAGTATAACCCCCAAATCAAATATTTTGAACTGCCTCTTTTTGTTAGTTATCTACCATAAGTAATAATGAATAAAAAAGTCAGACAGGAACCATACCCTCTCTCATAAAAAAGGAACAAAATTCATTCACTGTGCTGATGTAACTAACAAACATAAAAGTGATGTAAAGACACAGCAGCCACCATTTATTTCCTTCTAGAGGGATATTTTCTTGCAATGGAAGCCAATTAGTGTTGTTCTCTGAAGAAACATGAAAACATCAGAAAGAACAATTTTTGTCTGAAAAGAAAGAGGCTAGAAATATTTTTGATCTAGAAAGACATCTTAATGTGACTTCAGAAAATTGAGAGAAAGAAAAAACAAAGATACTGCTGTGATTTTTCAGACAAACACAATGCAAGTTTACTCTCAAAAATGTTAGAGCTCTGATTTTTTTCCATTAATATAATTTGCTGAAAATGTTCTGTTTCAGGCACTGTCTCACTTTGCCAAAGTTTTCCAACTTAATTATTTCCTTTAAACACCTAATAAAAATGCATCTAAAGCATATTTTAAAAATATTATCATCTGTTGAGCTCGTGAATTCACATAGGAAGAAACAATTTTCTCAAATGTTTTTCTAGTTCATGCAGGAAGATTGTTTCTCTTTTTTAAGTTTTGAAATGTTACTTTTTTTTTTTTTTTTTTTCCCTCTTCTGGGATACACCATCTTCTCCTTTCAAATTAATATTGTTTGTTTTACAGTAGCTTTGAAGACAAATGTGACTGCATTGTGAGAACCTTTATATCTTGCCTTGGGAAATGGAACAGGTACAATGACTCTATCAAGCAATATGCAAACTATTATGGCTTGACAGTTGAGAACTGCTGCTACTGTATCAGCCCTCAAGTGAATGTTAGAATAATGAGGTAAATAGCTTATTTATGCAAATAAGTATTTGAACTGATGTTTGATCATGCATTCTTAGTCTTTCTTAGTGTCCAGGACCAAACTGTAATTTGGGCAATTTGCCAAATGCTGTCAAAAAAAGAAGAAATAACTAAGGGACAATGTAAGCAAGCTTGTCCTGCCAACTGAAAGATGGTCAGGGAGTTTTTTGAGAAATACACCATGTCATGAAATACACCAATTTATTTGGTATAGCAGATTACAGTCAGAAAAGCACAGGGAAGGCATTAAATACTTTGGGTATGTAGCTGTGCAACTACAGAAGAGGGTGAGTAGAAAATTCTGTAAGGCTGCAAGTGATAAATATGTCTTAGGGAATTACCACCCTGCATCTGGAAATTATAACCATGCTCCTGAAACTTGGGAGCTGGCTTCATATATTCCTTCCACTATTCTGCCAAAACAAAATAAAATGGGTAAGTGAATTTAGTTGTTCCTGGATTATTTTGATTCAAAATAATCAAATCATAATGATTTTGTTTGCTTATCTAGATATTTGAACAGTATTAACTGCCCTCATGTTTTGTCTGCAGAAGCAAGCTGTCTTGCTTTTGTGCACAGTATCTAGTCCATAGCTGAAGTCCTTTGTTTTGGATAGGCTTAGACTTAAAAAGCAGACACTCTAAGTAACAGAAATCCTGTATTTTTATTTTTTTTTTAATATATATTTTTTTTCTCTAAACATGCTAGTATGTCAATTTAGTACTAGAGTAATAAAGTTATCTTTTTCAGCTTCTTTCTTTCTTAAAGGTGTTTGGTTTTCAAAAATAATATAAATGCAGGCTGAGATACTTGCAGCACAAAAGAAGTCAGTACAGCAGTACTGCAAGATCAATGCACCTGAATAAAATAATCATAAGAGTAACTAAAGCAAAACAGAGTTATTTGCTTCCTTGTTGTTACACAGAAGTCTTGACATCTCTGACACTGGTAATTTTATTTGAGACCATTTGTTCCCACAGTTATAGCTGTGACAAAATATCCTCTGAGCATCTCTCTAACAGGGAGATCCAAAGCCCTCTGGATGTAAAGATGCCTTTGCAAGGAATTTCTTGCCTTTTGATCAAACTTGAAACTTACTCATCAGTACACTGTTATTTTAGTTCAAATTTTTGATGACACTTATACAAATATAGTGACTCTAAAGAGACAACATATAATGAGTCCCCTACACCTTAAGTCTTCACTTCTTATCTGATTTTGTTAATCTCATCTTTGCATTTCAAGGCATCCTGTTTGCTTGACCAACATGGACTACTACTCTGTAATCTCTCATTTATACTTATAGCCCTTCTTCTAGCTTAAGTTGGAAACAATGTGATAGAAATGTTGAGGTCATTTCAATGCCTTCATTACAATACAAATATCATGGGGAGAAAAAAAATTAAAATGTTATGCTTCAGTTTAATCACAGAAAGTATAAATTGAGCCAGAGGTAGTATCTTTGAAGGACAGAGGAAGCAGATAGAAAATATGGGACTGTCCAGGGATGTTTACACATAGGGTAAACCATTAATGGGCAATGAATTTATGGCACAACTTCATAAAATACTTTCTGTGTGCCCAAAACAACTAAAAAGAGGTATAAGACACTTTAGCCACACATTTTAGGTACTCAGTTTGGGTGAGTAGTGTACCAAGACACCCAATTTAGTTGATATAGTAGGACAAGCTTCTCCAGAGAGCAAGTCAGAGCAGGTGCTACAGGGTTGACAGTATTTCCTATCATATTAAAGTAGAATTGGATCAAAATGGTTTAACGTGTTAAACTGACTGTGAAACGCTGTACCCAGTTGTCGCAATCAGAGAGTGAAATCTGTGCTATTAAATGCTTGATGTATTAAGGCGCCCAAGCAGTTAACCCCAGGACTGAACAGATGACAACACAATAAAAGCAAACAAAAGTAAAAACAAATAAGGCAAGAGAACACAAGTGAAGATGCTACAAATGTAAATACTTCTCTTTCCTTCTGCAGTATTCTTCATGTATATTCTGCTCTGTTTCAACTGCATTTCTCTTTTCATTAAAATCGTATAGAGTTTACCAAGAACTTAAGCCCAGATGGAACATCACATGATTATTCTAATCTGTGGTATAGAGCACACTGCAGAGATGCAGAGAGTTAAGTATGGCTTATACAAAAGCCCATGTAATTTACAGCATGGTGTTTTAACAGAAAAAATGTACATATGTGTACATTGGGATGTGTCCCCAGCAATAATAACACTTCACATACATGTATAAAATACTTCATATTTTCAGGATGCTTTTCATATATTCATTACGAAAAATTATTAAATGGACTTTAGTCAAGGGAAAAAAAAAAAAAAAAAAAAGAAGAAATCCAAGATCTCCTAAATTCCAAAACTGTCTTCTGAACTTTCAATGCAAAAATATTGGTGAAAATTTAAAACATTAATTTTTCAAGCCAAATATATCAATCTTCTTTTGATTTTGCATTTTTGGCTCTTTGCATTGTGCTTGGCTGATTCATTCAACCAAGTTTCCAAATCTTAGTTCTGTGCAGGCTGTGCTTTGAAAAACAAGATCCATCTGGTAGATTCAGACCACAACACCAGAAAAAGGATTAAATCACATGATATTTTTATCATTTTCATTCCTAATCTTAGGAAGAACCCAAAATTTCAGTCATGGTGAGAAAAAAAGTTCTCCATTTTCATGGAAGAAATTAAATACCCACTTGACAGCACATCAGCACTGTGCGTGGTATCAGTTAAGACTCTCCAGAGATTGTAACCACTCTTAATAGCTAGCTTAGGGAGGCAGACTCTATAGCAAAGTGTTGCATCTGACTCGACTTCAAGCAGTCAAGTCAAATATGGACAAATCACTATTATGCTGTCCAAGAAGTGAGCAAACAACCAGAGAGATCCCTCACTATTTGTTCAGGTGCAGATTAGGCTTGCTTTTAAAGGTGGATGAAAAACAACAGTCAGGCATGTAGATTTGGTAACTGCAAAGCTTTTAAATCTCCGTATGCCACACTGCCTTTCCCCCCAAGAAAGGTTTCCTACCTGGGGAACTGAAGGGGAGTTACTTTTACCATCAAAAGTATCATAAAGCTGACACACATGTAAAAGTGCTGTATTTCTTCCAGTAAAACCAGAGGAGGATGCGTGCAGCTAGCACATCAGGATAGCATGTGTTGAAAATACCAAGCAGCTACCAGCTGATCATCCAGAGACAAATACTTCTGAATTCAGCGGTCATTCGGTGTCTGCAGCACCTCTGAGGACAGCCAGAAGTTTAGATATCTCCAAATCTCTATGTCTGTGTGATAAATAAATAAATAATGATACTAATGATATTAATATATATTTATATATATATATAAAAAATCTGGGAGAGCATTACTTTGCCAAAAAGTTTCCTATTCAGACATGATGTGTGTAATTAAGGCTATTTGCTTCTAACTTCTGTGTCCTCAAGACTCAGCTTAAAAACATACGTATCTATCACAACCTGACATGTTCAATGAAAGAAGAAACACAGGGCTGAACTCTTTGCACAGTGGCTATTTTTAACTAGAGAATAACTCAAAATACAAAGGAAGGAGACAAGAAAAGGAAATCATGCGGGACTGTCAAGAACATGTCAAAGTTGCAAGGTCTATGACAAGAAAATCAGCATGAAGCTTTTTTATTTCTTATCCTTCATCTTCAGGATTTAACAGCCATTAAAAAAAAATAAATAAATTTAAATATGTGATTTGTATGTTAGTTAAAGATTAATTGATTTTGTTTACAATAAATAAATAAATAAATGCTCACCAATAACTTCCCACAGATGACAACTGTCCCTGTAATAGATTTTTAGCAATGCAATTTAAGTATTTGAAAGAATTAATAAATCTGGTTCTGTTGCTATTGGCTTCAAATTTCAAGGACCAGATGACACCCTGATGCAAATAATCTTTTAGATTTTGTTGGTGTTTAATTAATTAGACTGGAGATAATGTAAGCTTTTGGTTAACGGTGTCATATAACTCTGGTGTACGACTGCTTCGCTCTTAAAATTTCCATGACTTGAGGGTAATTTTAGTTAAACAGCAGTTAGCCAGGCTGTTGAGGAAATCCAGATGGCTGATTTTTAGCTGTTTGAGACAGCATCTTGGTACTAAAATATAGTGGCAGTAGTTGCAAGAGCAAATTTTTTCTTAAGGTGATGCTCTGCTTTACAGTCAGGGAATGTTCAAAACTGCAGGCATCTGAAAGTATAAAACCAGTTTAAATGTGGTTTAAATCTTAAATTCTGATTTTAATCCAGTGGAGTCAATTATTGCATTAATTTCATTAGAAGAAAAAAGTGCAGAGGATCAAAAGTGTTGGATGTAATATCTCATCCTTAATTCAAGGTTGAATACATCTCCAGCAAACTAACTAAACTCCAGATAATTCAAACATTTGAAACTTAAAATAATAAGAGAAGCTTTTGTTTTAACATTAGTTGTTCTTCCCTTTCTCTTGGGTATAAAAATATTTTTGTGATGCTGCCCCGTCTTCAACAGTCTTTTCTGCTGGTAATGAAGGTGACATTAATTGCCCTCCCTCAAGAAAGCCAAAATGATCTGCTGAGGCTGTTGCTGTTGATATCTGTGATGAGTATGAACAAGTTTTCCTGAAGACAAAATAAGAGAAATACCCAGAGAGTGAGGAAGAAACAACAGCAAAGATAAACACACTGTTTCTGTTACTTATGATCTTTGCTCAAAGTGGCTATGTAAGTGGGAAATGGGTTCTCTGCACATCCTTATCAGCTGCCTAGAGCCAGGTAAACATACATTGCTGTCAGGCTCTCTCTAAGACATAACCACCTCCCTGGCCCCAGACTGAGAGCAGCAAAGACAAAGATACAGTCTTTTTTGGTCAAACCAGATTCTTTCATTTCATTAAAGGCAAAGAAGGAAGAAAGTAAACAGACTTGGAAACAGAAAGAACACACAATGAGAGGTATGCAGCAGTGAGAGGATAAGTTATGCTCCAGGTAAGAAACACTAATTTTATTTGTGTGGCAAACTTTGGTCAGGGTTCCTCAGAAGGTCAGAGAAATAAAGGCTGAGTGATACTCCAGTGGATTCTGGGTCTTAAAAGCTTGAAAGGATGGCAGAAAAGGTGGAGAAGGTTACTTGTTTCTGCACATTTGTTCTGTTGGTCTCAGAATCAAATTAAAAAGAAAATCGCAGAAGAAACATTCTTTCCATCTTCCACTCAGGTTACACTTCTTTCTAATGCTACTGTTTATATCAGGGATTGCCAGTGATTCACCTGCAGGGCCTAAGTCGAGTGATGAAATGGTACCAGCACATTTAACGTTTGATTCTGTCCATTTTTCCATTTGTAATTTTAAGCTCATTTTATAAATATTTAATTCTTCTTCTTCTTCTTTTTTTCAATCCCAGCTGACATAAACTGTTAAATCTGTGCTCCCCATCCAACCTTGACAACAAACATGTTTCCTTTTGAAACTCTTACAGGAAGTTTTTACTTTGTAAACCTTTTTTTCTTTGTCAATACTCTCTTTACATTAAAGAATAAAACCTAAGTGATGCAATGCATTTAACTGTGAAACTACAGCTATTGATTTAGCATCCAGAAGAAATACATTTTCTATTAATTCCATATAGAAAAATCAATGTAGTGTTCCAGAACTTAAAGTTCATCTTACTCAAATGTATACAAAATCATACTCCTTTTTATGCCATGACAGTATCCTATTTTGTACTCTCTGGTGGAATGGAGACAGCAGAAGCCAAACGGTTTCTGAACCAGATAGAGATTAAATGATCCCTCAGCTCCTGAAACGGTTCTGTTCTGATGGTTTTCTGCCATTCTCTCTGACTTACTGGGGGATCTCTGTGGGATGCTGGAATACCTCATCCCATGCATCAGGAGCACCATAACACAAAGTCCAGAATGCACATTTCATTCATCATAATAATAACTGGATGTGTCCCTGGAGACATAAATAAAAATGACCTTAGATAATATTGGAAGGGTTTCCAGGACTCACCATCGTTAACTGTCATGATACTTATGGATGCTTTGCTGTAATGAAAAGCATGATATTCTATTGACTACATTTCTTATTATGAGTCTAGCAGGCTAATATATATTTTAAAAGTTTTAAAATAATGCAACTGAGGTTTTTGTAACTCTAAGCAAGGAAAACAATTTTTCTTTGCTTCAATTATGCAACTACTTCTCCATAACATGTCTTCAGTGACAGCCAGCTACTTTTTGAGCCAAGAATGGATAGATCTCCCATCACTTTTCAGACATCTGGACTGTGCAAAGACTTTCCATTTGTTATGTCAATTTTCTGAAGCAGTGAGACAGGTTTCCCTGCAGCCCAGCAGTCGGATTTTGCTCCCATGGCCTCCAGTAGGTTCAGGTGTGAGCAGGGTTGAACTGGAACTAACCACACATAGATTAACTTAAAGCCATCACAAAACTGCAGCCCGAGGAGCCTAGCGATGGCAGTAATCAAGGGCTATTCTAAGTATCACATTTCATAAAACTTGTTTTCTCCAGACCTCTCTCTCTTCCTTCCCTTTTTGCTTCTTTCCCAGTATCCCTTAAGCAGGATATCAAAACAAACAGTACTCAAGTGGGAGACAAACGTTTGACTGTGTGATGTTAAAGTGAGTTTCTGATTAGGCTACGCTATCCCTCAGTGCTCCAGAAGGCATCTAAATTCATCTAGGGAAAAATCTTACATGAAAATTAAATAGCAACCTAAGTCCACAGAGAACTGCAAAATCACATCTGTATTGCAGTTGATATTACTGTCTTTAGAAAAGCTCCACAAAGAACTTCAGACAAGTACAAGGAAAGTAAGCTGAGCCATAAACATTAGCTTATTCACGTAGAAGGCCAAGGTCATGCTGAAGTGTCTTCCTATTTTTCTGTTTTTCATGTTCTGTGAAAAATCAATATTCCTCTCAGATATGTTATATCGTACACTGGGATGAATAGCAGTAGCTTTGCACTGCATGTCCCTGACAATCTTTGGAGCTGCCAGAGACTTGGATAGAATTCAAAATAATGATGGATTCCACTAGAGAGGCTGAATTAGAAACTTCAAACCAGATCTACTTCCTTCATTTGAAAGCAGTGGACTTCTTTTCTTTTTCTCCAGGGTTAGGGTCAGCCTTTTACAAGGACAACAAATTGGACCAATTGAGGCATCATGTTCTGAGCAGGCAATAGAGAGTGAGCTGATTGCTGCAGTGGAGGCTGGAGAACATATGAGAGATCGGATTGACCTTGCGAAGACTGAGTGACTCACATCATTGGAAACGAGAGTGGTTCTTACCAAGACCAAGAGTTGTCATGCTGAATGCATGACAGCAAAAGAAGACAGAAAATAAAATAATTATATGCATACACAAATTGCCAGCAGTCTGTACTGCTATTGAGCATATAGAATCCATGACCAAGCTGATACTTCTGTTGTGTTTAGAAATTGCACTGTAATACCCAAGTCCTATTGAAAGCAAGAGAAAAGTGGTGTGGCTTTCACATTATATATCAAAACAGTCCACTTTTCCTTCCTAATCATTTATTCTTCCTCCCCTGATCACTATGCAATACATGACCAAAACAAGAACTTAAAGGCATGTTCATGCCCAAATAAAACTTACAAGATTTTGAAATCTTATGTCTCTTCCTTCTGAATAAAGACACAAAAGTAAAGACAATTTCCAGAAACTGAAAATCCCTAAAAAACTAGACATTATACCTAATTTTATATTTTTTTCTATAAAAGAGCTATTTCTTCAAATGAAGAGAAATTTTAAAATAAAAATCAAAACAAAAAGAACCTCTGAAGTGTAAGAAAATCAGTGATTATTTAGTGTGTCAAAATCAAGCTGTGAATAATGCCCACATCAGTTTATTGAAAGAACTGGCACGTAAAATTGAAGGCAAGGTGCCTCAAGATCAGTTGTAACTCCGTCATAAAATGGGACTTTTCAGATGAATGCCACAATGAAGTGAATATATCTTGACAGACAGTTCAGTCAGGGAATGACTATGAGCAGGGATGTGATGCTAGTGTGAGAAAAGTTGATGCAAACCTGATGGACTATTCTACAGGCCAACACATCGATGGCATACAGAGACACTCTTTGGACTTCTGTACACCAGGCATCTACCAGCTGGTTGCCTAGGCTGGAAATGGACTCAGTGATTTAAGGAAATCCAGTGCCAAAATTACACAGCAAAATGTATCAATTTAATTTTCACTTGAAAAATGTTCTAACCTCACCTCTTTCTTGGAGCAAGTTAAATTTCAACAACCTCAGTATTTTCTGATCCACAAATATCTCCAAATCCCTGCTTAACTCTCATACAAACCTCTCAGATACTATTGTCCTTTGAAGTTATAACTGTTTGGTTTAGCTAAGCATCTTATAACGTCTTCAGCAACTCAGTCTTAGTTGATTCATCTTTCTTATTACATGGAAAAGGGAGGCAGAAGAACAAGAGATCTAAAGGAGTATAGTACCATATTAATTATACAGGGACATCAACAGGCCAGAAAACAAAATAATTTTCTTGCAGTCCTTGCGGCAATGAAATGTAAATGACTAATGCACGTGTTACGACAAAATTTTAGTTCTGATTTTCTGTTCTGAAAAACAATCTAAGCTTTAAGATTTAAGCTCTTAGTCAGAGCTTTTGGCAATTGTGTTACACTCTGGCTTGTGTAATATACACATGGGTAATATCCTAACTGAAGATAGAGAGAGATAAGTGTCCTCTACACAACCATACCTACAGCAAGCACAGTTGACAGTACAGAGAATGAATTCGTTGTGCAAACTCATTCTTCATTATCAATTACTCAGAATTTTGGCCACCATTGGGAGATGAAGTTTTTACATATTAGATCTGTCTGCCTGGCCATCCAAGACTGACAAACTGTGGGTAGTTTCAGACAAAATGATTATTTTGCCATTGCTGAAATGATTTTGAAGGGAAAATATACAACACTGGCTTTACTGACTTGTAAGATCCTGGTCTTCATTTCCCTGAACAGAGATCTTTCCCTACATTCTGGAGCAGCTATTTATGTCTGGGGAGAAAATAAACTCTTATCAACGTCTTTTGTCATTCTTGTGAAAAGCTCTCCAAATTTTATCATGCAATAAGGCTGGAAAAAATGCAACTTACACTTCACACATTCTGTAGACTATATAATTAGCCCCTCTAATCTCCAAAGATTTCACCTTCCTTAAGCTCACCTTTTGCTACATTTATGTAGCAAAATTAAGGCACTTTATTGGTAAATGCTAAGAAAAATGCTAAAAATATAGAGGAACTAACAGCTCTAAGAGAACTGAACTAAGATTTTAAATATTCTACCCTCATTTATCCTCTCCTCTGGTACTGGCAAAATACCATAGCCACAATTTCTGTATACATGGGTTTGCTTGTCTTATTTGATAAATGGGTTCAAGTTAGGCTATGAAGCTTGCAGGCATAATACTTTTACAGTATCTTTCACTTTGGTAACAGATCTTAAATAAATCAACCTGATCAAATTGAATTCAAATGAATTCTTTCAACAGATATAAGTGTTAAACAGATGTGATCACACACTGTTTTAGGCAAACAAGAAAACACAGAGGAGAAAAAAAAAAGATAAGAGAGCCAATTTTAAGGGAATAAAATGAAGAGCTTGCAATCTCTGCAGAAGAGCTTCTACATCTGCTGCAGAAAATATCTCCCCGAAACCCTAAAAGACATCTAAAATTTCCACATCTCTTTGTTCCCTAAAAGGAACCACCTGTGAAACACGCTGGCCAACAATGGTCTCACTGATGCTTCACGCTGATCTATATAAAGGATGAAGAACCAGGAACCACCATGAGCCTCTTATTAGCTAAGTACAGAGGGTGGGTTGGCTCATCTAGAATAGCAAGAATCAACATGGAAGATGCTATGGGAGAGAAGGAGTTGCTGGCTGACTTTTGAAGAAAACTTACTGAGAGCTTAAGAACATATCATTTCACTTTGCAGGAAGACTGGGAATTTTTGAAAAAAGCCCACTTGACAAAATAAGGAGCTTCTTAACAAACTACTGAAATTAAATGCAAGAGAGTATACAAGAAATAGAAAGGAAGACAGGCAGCAGGAATATGAAAGCACTGCTTTTGCAGGGCTGAAAAAGTCCAAAGCCCAGCTGGACCAAGGCTAGCTAAGGATGTCCAGGGAAGATATTCAAGAAGTATGATATTTTCAAAGGAAGTTCTGAGAAAACGTGTTTGCTGCTGAATCAGGAGACTGGATAACAAGAAAAGCTGAAGTGCTCCCTGCCTTTCTTGCCTTGGTATTGACAGGCAAAGCCTGCCCCTGTACTTATAGCTATACTAGAACAGCCTAGAAAGAGGAAGACAACCCTCAGTGCATGAGGAATGGAGCGTGAGGAACAGTTTGGGAGGCTGTCACGCTGAGCTGTAATGACTAATCATGTTACAGGTTGGTGAGTCTGGTTACCCCAAATTAGTGGCATATTTTTGTCTCTAGTCTCTTTAGTCATTACTTCTGTAGCCAATTTTATCTGCAAGAGAAGGAAAAGAGGAAAGGGAAAAAGATCAAGCAGCTGGCAAGCATTAGGTATACCGAGCTGTTCAAGTCTTGTTCCTGCACATGGCATTCTCAGTGGGGATAGTGCGTTTTTATGCCCGTGGTAACCAAGGGGCTGGGAGGGCACAGCTGTGCTGTGGATATGAAGAAATGCTTGTCTCTTCCCTTCTCTCTCTGTCTCTCCTGCTCACAACTCCCCCCTTCCCAAAATTAGCATTCGAATTGAAAGTTCAAAAGGTGTCAGGGCTAACAGGGGTTACTCATGCAAATCAAAGGCCAAAGAAACACCTGGCAATCTGACCAGAGTAATAATGTCTGCATTAATAAAAAAAAAAAAAAAAAAAAAAAGCCAGTCAAACCCAATGATTAAGTCATTAGTTATAAAAGTTCTTCATGTTCTAGCGACTTTTCTCTGCTTGGAGAGCAACGTGCTACTCTGAATCATAATGATGTAAAAAAAATCATATCTGAAATCCACAGTTTTGTTGTAATTTGGCACCTGCAATGAGCAAGCTAGCAGCGTGTTTCCTAAAGATATGACACAGCATTTCTCCTCTTTTACCTTAAAAACTGCACCACTGAAACATCCTACATACTGATTCAAACTCTAGATACTAATGGACCCTAGCATTATTTTGGTAGGAAGCTGCTATCAGAGATGATACTTCCAAAGGAGACAGGGAGGAAAAGCTTCTTTCCTGAGGAGTGGTGAAAGCTCTGTGCAAGAGAATGTGAATGGTGATTTGCTATTTAACAGCTGATTAGATAAAAACTTTTAGATAGAAACAGTAAGACTTTCTAACCTGCAATTTTCTCTTTTCACAAGAACTCTTTAATTCCAAGAGGAAACAAAGTCCCATCCTACCTTATCACAAGCTTAACTGTAAGAACATTTTTGTTCTTACACAAATGCATCTGATTTCCCAGTGCTGTTGGCCTTATGTCCTTCCAGGTGTTTGTTTTGACAATTCTTACCTCTACATAGCCAGCTTTACCTTCACATGGCTGGATAATCAGCTAGTCTGAGTTTGTAAAGCTCTGGTGCCATCAGCATAGGTAGACTGATTAGGCCTGACCTACAACTTCTATCTCTGGACAGCTTCATCCTTTGTGATTCAGAAATTATCGCTTTTATGTTATTGGTGTTTTAGGAAAGCAAATTTTGTAAAATTAACTTTAAGAAATTGCCGGGCTGGCATACATTGGTGTTATGCTCTGCATTCATGGTCCTTAAGAGTCCGGAGATAACTCTCATAAGATGAAAAATACCTGGCTATAAGACACGATTTGAAAGATACTTCAGAAACCAAGCCATATGGCAAGCTATCCAAAAGAAGGCTTGACACCAGGCAGAGGGATCAGGGATGGAGATGCTTGCTAAGAGAGCGTTATTCCCACAGCTCACACCAGCTGGTGCAGAGCTAAGAGGATACTGCTATTTAACATGATACACCACTCAGAGTCTTATGTAGGCAACATCCAGCCCTGAGAGTGATGCACATCAGCTGTAACCTCAGCAAGTGGGAATGTGGCTAATTTGACAAGAGCGAGTGAAATATTCCATAATCACGATAAGAAAGCAGAGGACTCAAAGAGGTTTCAGCAGGAGAATTTCCAGCTCCCCATGATCAAGAAACACAAGTAAGCTTGTTGCTGATGACTTTCTACTTCACATCCCTTCCATCCATGGTCAAATTCATTACCTTAAAGATCTTGGAAATTATACAAATAATGTGCCCGCAGTGATTTTTCAGTCACTGTCATTTATATAAGATGATTACTTTGTTAAAAAAAAAAATAAAAAAATCCAATCTTCAAACCAAATGGATCCATTTAAAATGAACAAAGAGGTGAACAATAGAGGGAATATTCTGAAAGAGACTTGTTGTTGAGCAGAGCATCTCACAGTCTGCCATGAAGAATTCAGATGATCTTAAAATAATGAACCAATAAGAATACAAATTGATATTAGTGTTATCTCCAAGGGTACAGAAATGACATTAGTGCTAAGAATGTTTTATTGTATTTTGTTTATTAACAAGAAGGTGTCTGTGTACCTACACTGTTAGTCAGCTCCCAGGAGAGCCTCAGGAGAACTTCTTGCTGACAAGTTGTGGTTACAATAACAGAAACTACTCACATTGAATCCTTTTCTCTGGTATTCAGCTTCCCACTGTCTAACATACAGATACAAAAAGAACTGTGGGAAAATAATTATACATACATTTTCCTATCCAGATGTGCTCATATAGTCACGTGAAATCCTTGTGTGAATTTATTTATCACAGCCAAAGAAGACTCACAAAAATGGATTTTTGATAGCATCTCAGTAAGCCTCATTATTTCCTCTTGTCAGCAGCAACCTCATTTTGCAGTAGGGTAGCAGAAGTAACAGACTTTAAAATGATCAAGAGGTGTGTAGTTGGGGCTGTGATGGAGAAAGGTGCCCCTAATTTTGGCTGGGCACACAGTAATAATCCCATCCAGACTGTGCTCAAAGAGAGAGTTCAGTCTGACTAAATCTGACAAATCTGTGTCTCTAAGATGCAGTACGACTCCAAATTCCAGTGAAAAAAAGCACCAGAAGCTGAACTTAGGTGCTCATAGAGCAGATCATTTGCAGGGGATAGGCAGCATAGCCACAGACAGAGCATCACAGGTAGGCTGGAAACACTCATCTAAGAGATGTGCAAGATTGCTGCTGAACTGTTATGTAGCTAAAACCTTCCCTACACCCACCTGCACTGTGCTTATTTCAAAGCAGCTGGAGAATGGCCAAATTTGATTGCAAGAACTTGCAAGAATAAAAATTCCCCAATCTGCAATTAGATTAGAAAGCATCTAGCCTAAATTTTGATTATTTTTTTTCCCCTGAGAGCTGAGATCCCCTAAACCCTAAGCAGAAACTAACTCAAATTTTTTAAAGATTCATCATCCAGGGATAGAGTATGAGTAGAGTTTTCAAACAAAGAGAAATCAAACAAAGAAAAAAAAAGTCTTGAACATATAGTTCCTGAGGCCATCTGGAGAATCTAGAGTGAAAAATAAACTCTACTTTCCAGGGATGTGAAGGATAAATATTTAAAAAAATAAAAAAAATACAGGAATTAACCCAAAATATAATTATATATATACTATACACACACACACATATGTAAGTATTAAAAACACAAGCAAACAAAAAAACAAAAAAACTTGTGATTTTTAAGTTCAACTCATGATTACTAAGTGTCTGTGTTTGGTAGCACTATTTTTAGAAGTTTATTAAACAATTATATGAAACAGTCATCTTTTTTGCAGCCTTGATTTGAGGTTGTTTTTCTGAATGAGGAAAACAAAATGAAAATCTGGGTGTTCAAATAGAGAAAACATTTGCTTGTACCTAAGTGCGGTACTCTAGTTAAATCCAATTAGAAAGAAACAGTTGGTTTTTTTGCCTTAGCAGCAGCCGAAACATACGGAATTTAACTTTGAAATACTTTGCTCAAGTAAGCATATGCACGTACTTTTTAAACCACTGTTGTTGACAGTTGGATCTATGAATTTAATATTGAACATATTTCAACGTTTCCATCTTAGGTCAAACAGCCAGTTATTTGCATTTAAATAGATTACCAGCATATATTTCTCCTTACTCTATGTACTTTTCATGTAGCTGTTTGATATGAACATTTCTACTGATCCAGACAGGAATTTAGTAATCAGGGCAGGAGACAGGTTAATGCACTAAAAATTAGACTTAATGCTGTTCCCATATATATTATCACATTGATGTCAAATTCTTCTATGGAGCCTCACCTCAGCCCATTGGTTTCCTTTTGCACAAAATGGAGCTTTGAAGGCTAGGCTGATGCAGCATCTTGATGTAGCAGAGACACTGATAGAGATGGAGGCTGGAATATCATGCTCCTCTGAAGTCAGCTCTAACTTTCTTGTTCTCCTGACTTTTAAACATTGCAACCTCTGTACTGCCAGAACACGATTGCTTTAGAGTAGCATGAGTTCCCAGTTGAATGTTACATGTCTTAGCCATGCTGTTATGAGAGCTCAGTGGCAAAGGTTGAAATGAGCCTTATGGAAGCTGGTTCTCAGCTGCCCAATTTTTATCCAGCAGGCTGGCAACATCACCCACTGTCTTTGGCACAAATACACAAAATAGTTTGTCAGCCCAATGGCTTTGTTTCAAATGCAGAGAGGAAATTTATGTCAGATGTGAGTGGGAAAAGAAACCAACAAACAACAGCAATGACAAAAAACACCTTGACTTTACTTATATTTAAGATCTGTAGAAAATCACCCAGAAAGGCTGAGAACAGTCCATATTTAGACATTCATTGGAGCATGTTAGGCACATGATGATGAGCAAATTTCACACAGAGATTGTGCTGAGGAGAATGAGCTCAGCCTAGGGGATTTCTCTGGGGTCTGTCCAGCATTATTCTCTATGCTTTAATGAAATGTGCTCAAAAACACATAAGCATGTTTGCTGATTGTTTGTGATACATACTCAGGGTCAATCACACATTTCTTTTAACAGAACTATGCACAGCAGGAGGAGGTTATAACATCTGGAGGAGTTTGGTGAGGCTGAAGCCATTTCCCATCCCTAATCTATGACCATCACATAGATTCCCGCACTTGGGAAGAGCTGCTCTTCTATAATCAACCCTGTTCTCGCTGGGGTTCATAACACACACACACACAAAAAAAAAAGACAACAATTTGGCAAGTCCTTTCCTGCATCTGATTCTACTTGACCCACTTCTACAATTAGAGGGAATAGGAAGGACTTTAAGCATAATATGAACACAACAACAGAAAAAACAAAACAAAACAAAACAAAAACAAACAAACAAAAAAAACAACAACCAAAAAAAAAAAAAACAAAAAAAACAAAACAGAATTTGAGTACTCTCAGAGACATATTTACATCTCCAGCTGAGCAAAACTCAGTAGGAAATCTCTTGGCCAACATTCTGATATTTACAAGTTTACTTTGAAAAAGCTAAGTTGTCCAAATCTTTATGCTATCCACATTTAAAAAATCACCACCAGAAGGATTTATGGCAGGGTGCATAGACAATTACATTGCTCTATTTGTTACTGTGGAAACACATTGTGTGACTGGTGAAATCTAGGAGAAAGATATTGAATGAACTTCTGAGAAACAATATTTTAAAATTAAAGCCGAACACTGGTTTTAGCCACATCAGAGAGTTTTAGCCTCCAGCCAGTTGTGAAACACAAGGGAGTCAGCAGGAAAGTTTCAATGAGTCTTGCTGGGATTGATTTTGTAGGACTAGCTCTATTTCACAGGGTGGGAAAACAAAAGTAGAGTCAACTAATCAAACTAGTGCTCTTACAGCTAGAGAGCTTTGCCCAGAAGTGAGTGCAATGGAGGGTAAGAGCAGGATGGCAATAACTTCTACTCTCCATGAGTATTTTTCAAGCAATCCAGCCATATCACATCAAGCCATCTAGAACTTGGTCCTTTAAGTACCTCTTTTAAATCTTAAGCTTTCCACAAGCCCCTAGTCATGCAGCACCACTGAACTTTCCAGAAGTTTACTGAAAGATATAAGGACAGATCTGTATATGCACGTGGGTGACTGCAGCAGCTTTTGCTATCGCATTGGAATGCATGTGGGCAAACAACCTGAATGCTGCTGTTTCTGGCAATGAACACATTTGATTAGATGACTGTGAAGCTGTCAGTAGTTTGATTTATGCACAGACTACCTAAGTGACCTAGGACTTCTTTTTAATTCCTGGGCCAAACAGTACTTGTTCAAAAAAGTCATTCCAACTCGTGATAACCCAACCACCAATAAGTGATTAAAAATTGAATGAGCTCAATATCATTCAATAACCAAACAAGGGGTTTGGCTTACTACCTCTAACCATGTCTTCCAGAGATTAGCCTTGAAACGGTGCCAGACCCTGCAGGATAATGACTTCTCTTTTTCAATTTTTAAAATAAAGTTATTACCTATCCCTCAGTTTCACTGAATGCACTAAAAGAGAAAATAGATTTTCCATGCTGCATATTGCTGAGATGTGGGGTAGTGGAAGTTTCCAAAGGATCAGAAGTTTTTAAAATGTATTTGTGGTAGTTCAGATTTAGTTTTCCATCATTTTGGTTACAGATTGGTTAAATACTCCAATAATAATAATGAAATCTTGATTATACAGCATTTCCCCCCTTTTGAGATTTCTAAGCTCTGAAGATGCTTAAAATTCCTCTGCTCCTTCCTCTTCCCATCTGAATCAGTAGTAACCTCCCTTTTCATCCCTATGTTTATTCCCCCAAGCTATTCGTTGTACAAAGAAACTCCCTACACCTATCTTTACTCCCTGAGGTAGAGAGCGGCAGCATGCTTTAGGTCTTCACACTCTAATACGTTTATTTCTTCCTGGGAAACTGTTTGCAATCCATCTCCAAAACTATAGAATGCAGCCTGTACAGACACACAAAGACAGTAACATAACTACATTGCTCAGGTCGTGATTAGAAGGAGATCTTAATAAAAGTGCTTGAAAGAGCACACGTCCTCATGTGCATGTATCTGTACATGTACATATATATTTACACAAAACTTAAAAATTGATAGAATATTGAATCAAAGCCAATCCAAATATTGCAACTTCCACGAATAAATTAAATCATGATAGTTTGATCTCTCTCTCTCTCTTAAGTCATTAGGGAAGGAAGAAGAGGAAAGAAGAGCAGGGTTTTGAATTGGGAAGAGCAGATTTTCAGTACAGAAAGTTCCTTCTAGATTTTGTGTCAGGCTTTTGCAAGCCAATATGTATTTTTTATATTGAAGGTGGTTTATAAATGGAAATTTTGCTGATTAGTCAAGAAATCCAAGTAATGGGGCAGGGAGGTGGGGACAAGGCCAGAAATCTTTTGTTACTCAGGGAAAGCTATCTTTCATTTCTAGAGTGACTTCACAGTGAATTACAAATGGAAAAAGAAAAAAGAAAAAGTGTTTGTTAAATAATCAGGCAAGCATCTCTGTGTAGGATTCTTCTGGACTCTGGGGAAAAATGTTGATTTCTTTCCCACTGACCAGGCACAGGGTTTTATGGGGCATAGATTATGTAAATAAGAATATATATTTTGGGCAAATTATCCAGTCATTTGAAAAATGTATAGCAGTGAATTACTACCCTCTGTAAAATTATTCTTGATTTACCCTAGTGTCTTTGGGAGGAGGACTGGGGCTTGAAGAAAGCTGAGGCACTTGGTTCCAGATGTGATCTATGCAAAAGCAGCAGCCACAAAAGCTGAGAAGTGTGCATGAAAGTGCCAGGTACTGTGAGTTTATTGCTTACCAAATCAGATATTCACTGTCAAAAGTTCAAAAATTGACAATAACCTTAACGGCTGCATCTTTAAACTTATTTATACCTTACAGAGGGAGCATATAGTGTCTCGGCTTTGTCTCTCCATAAAGTTTACAGCCAGCAGGAGATAATAAAATCTAGACTGAGCTCATATTGCCGAGAGAAAAATCAAGACCTGTATGTGTCGGTGGCTGTCAGGTGAGATATTTTATACCTCATTAGTGTCGGAGCAGTTATTGCTTTTTCTTCCTTCATGAATAGACCATGTGATAGCATGCCTCTCTCTTACACTCCTAGCCAATTTATCACAGCAAACTTGGCTGTAACAGAATTAGGATATTTCTTTCTGTAACCCTTTTCTTTTCAATACTTGCTTCTGATGAGGCATACTACCCAATGGTGTCTAGACGCCTATCAATTTATTTCTAATACAGCTTTCTCCTAGTATCTGGGTGTGGGAAACCGCTCTGGTGTTCCCTTTCCTTCAGACCTCTACACTGGCGCATGATGCTTCATTCACAGCTTCCTGGCCAGCTTTGGCAAATACCCTCCCACGCCAGCATGGCTTGGGAAAGCTCCAGCTGACCTTTCCTAAAAACCTCCTGAGGCTCCTGGGAAGAGCTGTGGCCCCGCATATCCTCCCTTAGGAAAGTTCTCAGAGTCACTTAAAAACACCAAGGATTATTCAGGACAATGTCCCCTTAGCCAAGAATGCCCTCCTTTACAGGAGGTGGACACATCTGTTCTTCTCTGAGATCTGAACTGGAACGTTTTTTATGTAGATTTTGGCAAGGGGAAAGTTGCATTCATTTGTTTGTGCTGAGATCATTCACATCTCATGGATACCCCATTATTATCATGAGGTCCAGGGGGAGATGCAGGGGAAAGCACCGTCCATTAATGTGGCCAACAGACAAAGCAGCATGGAGTAGGATTCTATAGCCCAATAGCTAGAGAAAAAAAAAAAAAAAAAGCAAAAAAAAAAAAAAAGCACACAGCTACATCTAGTCCCTCTTCCCAGAACTGTTGATGTGCTTTACAATAAACATACACTATTTTAAATCCATAGTGAGTACTCCTGAGGCGCATGGCAACTGCCAGAGTTTTTTGGGGTAAATTGGCTATTTCTTTCACTCTCTGTTACCATTAGTGGGAGAATTTTATCAGTGAAAGGACCACAGCTAAATGCTATTTTCCCTTTTTAAAAAACACAGTTATTACACTGGATTTTGAGAGGAGGGCATGAAGTTGCATAAGCTTTAATTAATCCACTGAACCATCAGCTTATTCTCCACTGCAAATACTGCCATCTGCTACCAGGCCATGCATTGATAATTAGTGTCTGCTACAAGTTTGCTTCCCTGACATTATCTGATTAAGTAATTGGTCTATAGAACAATACGCGACATAATGTGCTATTGTTCTATTAAGTGTGATCTGTTTAAAGCAGTGAAGAGTGCACTAACACTGTTTTATTTCTGTGACTCATCCCTCTTCCAATACCCATCAGGAGCATGACAAAACACTTCACTGAAGAATGGGGGAAAACAAACAAACAAAAAACATATGAAAATCATGTCAATAAACTTCAGCATGAGTACTGTTTACTTCAGAATAGCTTGTAAACAAATATAAATCTGAGCAAAAACATTCATGAGCACTGTTCTCAAGAGGAAGCATGGATCAACATCAACAATCTATGTATAATAAATGCCCTTTCAGAGAATTATGGTAAAAAAACAGTTTGTCATCAAAACTCGGGGGTTTAATAAATCGCTGGAAGGTAGAGTCAGGAAAGAAGGAAAAGAAGACAGCATGTCATCTTTATTCACTAGTGTAAGATGTGGCTGCTTCCAAGACTACCTTTGAATGGAGCTTGGGAGTCAAGTGAGAGAGGAAGATGCAGCAGAGGGGAACTGAAACAAAGCCATAATTTCAGCACTGTCAGATCTTGTGGCTATAATACAGTCTCAATATTTGGCTGAGTGAGGCTTTTTTTTTTTTTTTTTTTTTTTTTTTTTTTTCTTCTTCTACTTTCTCTAGCTCTTGGCCTCAGGTGATTACAAAAGACTGATTTTGTTTTGCAGGGATTTGCAACCCAGCCTAGGGCAGAGGAAAGGTTAGCAATGTGAGCCCCAAGTGCGTGGAAACCACAACAAGAATATAAAAAGTCCAAGCTTAGTAGCCTGGAAACCTCACACATCATCATTGTTATTTCAAAACACAGAGGTCAGGATTCATTTGACCAATTTTACATACCAACACAGTCAGTATCTGCATTTGAGCTAATTCTCTCCACTCCTTTTATAGTCAAGAGAATCCTGCTCCTTGTGTTGGCAATGCAAATGTTTTCCACCACATCTAGAATCATTTGCAAAATCACTGCCAATTCAACCACACAGGCTGAAGACTATGTATCTGCAAGTTAAGTTTTAGTTCTGGATCAGGCTTTCTTAATGTTAAGAGTTCTTTGCTCTCAGCAGGATGTTTCACAGTTACAGCTAAACAGCTAAACACACTTTTTAAGCAGAAGCCCTACTTTCGGTAGGCTGCTGAGTCTACAATGTCCTTCTGGAGGAGCAGAAGGGCACTGAATGCTGTTAGGGACCCTGGGCAGCAGCCCCAGAGAATTGTTTCAAGTCCTGTGCCACCACAGTGCCACAGCTTGTCATGCCCTCACCCTACAGCAGGCAATGCCCGCAATTTTTGTTGTATATTGCAAAGCCTTCATCTGACTTAAAATTGATGTATTTTGCTGCCTTGTTTACAAAGTGACCCTTCTCTGGGGACACTCAGAGGAGTTCACTACTAGGTCTTTACAGATTACACCACTGAATCACAGGGGGTGAGCAGCCTTACCCAAGGTTGTTCAGCAAGCTGGTGGCAGAGAAGGGGCAAGGATGAAAACCTCAAAGCAGGGTTGCTCTGCTTTCTAACAAGGAGCACTCCACACAGCTTTATACTAGGCCATGGGAATCAATCAATCAATCAATCAATCAATAAATGAAGATGTCTTTTCTGCATTTGTTTTCTTTGGTAAATGAAGGGAAAAGGAAAGTGAGCTCAGTTTAAATATCCTTCTCTCTTCACTGGTTAAATATTTGTTCAGCAGTTCTCAGTCCTGCTTATATCTTCCTAAGTGATGTTGAATTTGGTATTCAACAACTTTCCCTTCTATCCTCAAACCCAAATTCCCCTTAGGCATCACTCTGCTTTTATTTGTTCCACCGCAAATAGCAGATGAGCTATTCAACATTTGTCAGGCTTGTTTGTTTATTTCTTTAACCACAGAGACATACGACATTCACCAGTGTCCAGGAGATATCTCTGGGAGCTAGCAGTGTAAGAAAAATGTTCCGGTGTTGTCTAAAATAATTGAAACTTCAGTTGTTCTTAATGACTGTGACCCAATCATGGAAACAAATCTGTAGGGTAACACATGAAATTAGTGCTAGAACACTTAAGCTGTCTTTTTCTCTGACTCTCACTACTGCTTCTCAGTCACTTCTCTTCCTATCCTTTTTCTTACTCCAACAGCAACTCTAGAGCTCATCTGTGTTTCTTTCTCACATCTCTTCTGCTACTTGTTGAAGATGCATCTCCTCACTCTATGCGCAGGCTCTGGCCTCTCCAAACAGGCATTTCTCCGTGGCTTTGTCCCAATTGAAATACTCTCAGATATCCTTCACCATTTAAATCTCTCTAAAATAAGGAAATCATGACATGCAAACAGTGGAGCATCAAGTTTATTAGACTGAATTATAACCATTAAGCAGTTGGGCTGAATTTCTCCCTCCCTCTAGATCCAGGGTACAGGAATAGTCCTATAGGCTCAGACCCTATAGTCCTATCTCCAGAATGAGTGACAGCAGATGTCTGTGGAAGAATACATCAACGGCAGGCACAGAGCAGTATTAAACATACTTACAGCACTTTGATTCAAGGCTTTTCTGCACCGAAGAAATTTCAAAGTATTTATGTCATGTCACATTTAAAACTTAGAATTGTCAAAAAGACATATTTTTTCCGAAAGTCTCAACCCCTACTTTCTATTACTCCTAATCAGGATGAAATCCTTTAGGATTTCTCCAAGAAAAGGACAGAGGGGGAATGTAGCTTCACAAACTGGTTAAGAGTCTTCTAAGGTCCCACTTCAGAGTTTCAGGCTTTCGTTCCAACTTATGTTACTGTGCGGTCTTTTCATTCTTGTTTTGCTCTTGTTTTCACATTAACAACTGAGTCAGCATGCTCTTCCTGACATTATGTGTTAGGACAGCATACGTATTGAACCAAAGCGTCTTGTTTTTAAAAGCATTAGTGATAGCTGCTAGTTAGAATTAGCTCAAACATCTTCCTCTAACAAATCAAGGCATCTCCCCTTGCTGTGTTGAAATCACTTGGCACTTAGATCAAAATATTTCCTTTGTAGTTGAACTCCAGGGAGTACTCACATCATCTCACTTCAGCAATGTAATCTAAGTAAGGATTTAGGCTGAAGCCTCCAGATAATCCATGAAGAGTTACAGAGACCTTATTCGGAGGTTTGAATAACCTCTCTTGGCTCTTTCAAGTAGAGTGAGATTCCATACTTGGGGATCTAAGACAGACATCATAGAAAATTTGAGTGTCCTAAATGTCAGCCTAACATTAGAAATTACAAGATGTTTGATGCAGAAGGCACATTTCAGTCATCAGCAACAGTCCTTGGTAATTTCAAATAGAAAATAATATTTCAGTACTGTGTATGCTGTATTATGATTTGAGTAAAAAACCACAGCCTTCAATGACCTCTTTTTTTTGAATTCCAAAACATTTTTTCCAAAGTGAAAAATTAATCACAATGTACCTTTGTACAAGCACTTCTATCAAGAACAATTCTATGAAAAAGTGTGTTGTTTTTTTTTGTAAACACATGAAAAAAAAATGTGTTTTTTGAAACACCTTTGTCTAATGAAAATATCTTTTTGGTTTAATTTTTTTGATTAAAAACTTTGCAACTAGCTCTGCTAAAGAGCCATAGTTATACACCTTAATTTCTTTCTTTCTCGTTTATATTTGAGGCCATGCAGAAACATGGTGATTTTTAAACAGAAATAGCAATATCTTTTCTTGATCCTTTGTAGAAATTGTGATTGCTCATTAAATTTAACAATTCTACAAATATCAGAGTTCCTCTAGTATGTGAAAAAAAAAAAAACTCTCTACCTTTTGCCCCATGATTTTCATTCACGTCATTTTTTTAAGTTTTTTTTTTTTTTTTTTTTGGTCTTGCAACAACAATAACTGAACTAAAAAAGTTACAAATTCCATCTCTCCTCTTGTGTCTACTGTCTCCCTCTTATCATCTCACTTAAACCTTCCAAATCACTTTTACAGATGTTTGTCTCTCTCCTTTAACTAGACCTGGGAACTTGAGTAGAATTTGGGCTGCCTGAACATAATTTTAAGGAGCTAGTAAGCATAATGTTATCAAAATAGTTACCTGTATTGCTATTGTGACTAAGGCTCCACCTGGAACCACGGTCCTACTTATGCCAGGCTATGTATAAAGAGCAAGATGTAATCCCCTAAACTTGCATCTTAAAGAATACAGTTCCTATGTAAATAAGTACTGGGATTAATTTGGTGATATCTCTGCCGGTATTTTGCTCTGAGACTACAAGCATTTTTCAGTGAGAAAGGTCACAAGACATGAAAGAAAGGCAAGATGGCTCTAAAATACAGCAGCTCTCTCTGTACCTACTCCCTTGTAATTAAGATGTTGATTTGAGGGGGGAGGGAAAACATAACACTTGGGAGTATTTTATTAATTATTTTTCAGCTTGAGTGCACAAGGTTAAACGTAGCCTCAGGCAGCTTTCAGTGATGTGACTCATATCTCCACAGTGTCAGAGCTCTTAGTGACACTAACAGGCTTGTATTTTCTGAAGAACAAACCATCCTCTGGTGTATTAATTAAACCCAAACACATCCTGCAGAGAAACAATGCAAAACCATAAGAAGTTTTGCATGGTAAGTTTAATGCCTATAAAACACGTGGTTTGACAACTGCTGAGCATGAAATCTCTCATTAATCCCCAGAATGTGGACAGCATGGATAAGAGCTGAGTGTTTTGTCACTGCAACCACATCTTCAGTAAGCAGAGGTGCTGGTCATGGGGAGCACTGGCCTCCTCCACGTGAAGACAGCCAACAGATGACCTGTTTACTTCCAATCACAGCAGTGCTTTCTGCTAATTTCCTTAGGTATCCAGGTGGGATTTTGGGGCATTTGTAAACATTGTGTTAGAGCTGTTTACAGAAAAACACAGCTACATACTGTGTTTTGAATTGTCACTATTATTTTGTCCATGTTTTCCAAACACGTACAGAAAAAAAAAAAGTATTTTCTTTGCCCACAAAAAAAAAAAACAAACACCCCAAAACCAAATAAAACCCACAACCAAAAAAAAACCCAGAACTCAAAACAGTTCGCTCTTTCATGTGGTAATGCTGCTGAAGTGCCTCAGAAGAGCTGTAGCTCAGTTATTGCCTGTCTCTGGTTCCCTCTTCAGTCCAGTCCATACCCAGTGCTACCACAGCTGCTGCATGACCCCAGTCCATGCTCATGAGCTCTCATGAGTCCTGTCCTGTGCGTCTGGAGGACAGAACACAGGGCATCATGGAGGATTAAGTCTGCTGAAATAAATTGTCTAAGGGGAAACAAACTTTTCCAGTTTGAAAAAAAAGCTTAGTAACTACATCTTTTATCTGCCAGGTTTCCTGTATGCAGGCTCACAGGTTGATAATTCTAAAATCAAGGTATCGTGGTAAATAGACACATCTAGAAATTCTGCTGATGAAAATAGGAACAAAAAGACTTACTGTATCAAAATTAAATTTGATAAAAAATTAATTCCCTGTATTAGAAATGCCTTTTTTACAATTTATAGAGACTCTCAGAAAGAACAGATAACAGTAGCTTTGTCCCCAGTGTTAATCTTCCTTTCTTTTAGGGTTCTGAGAAGCACACCATTTTTGATATTTTGTAAATTTTAATTGAGACATTTTCTGATTTCTATATTTCTAGCACTAAATTATAAAGTTTCTTTCCTCTTCCCCCATTGTAAAATTTGACACTGTTGGAGAAGTTTGGAAAACAGACTATCAGAGGGCTCCGCTTTGCATTTGTGTTGACTTGCATTTCAAAAGCTGAAGAAAGTCTGAAAAGTTGCAGAGAGGTGAAAAAGGAAAAGCAAGCTGGGATAGCTAAAATCAAATCTAAACTTTTATGCTTTGCATGCATATTTATCAAGCAGCATTTCTCCTGAAACCTTAAAATTCTTAAAAAAAAAAAAAAAAAAAAAAAAAAAAAAAAAAAAAGATATCGTGAAGGAAAGAGACAACATAACCTGATACTTCAGAAAGACCTCTCAGATATCTCTCTCAGGTGGTTACTTCCACAGCTGGTTTGTAGCTCTAAGGGTTCAAATTAATCTGGCAGAAACAAACATATTACGGGATTAGTAACAGAGATCATTACTGGTGCAGAGAGCTAGAAGTTCTTTCACTGAGGTTCTGCAGTGTTCACTCAAGTTGATGTGCTCTTCAACCATCTATTGAAACTGAACAAAATGATAAGAATGTTTATCCAGTTAAGTTCCCAAGCACAAAGAGCCTAAATTATCAAGAACTTCATGCAGACCTGTTTCACCTAATTCTCTGATCATTTGCACGCTTGGCATGAACTTGTGAGAGAAGGGAAAAACATGGTGTCTAGCTCAACTTTTGTTCATTTTTCTCAGTAAGCTGCATTTTTGATCTGATGACACATAACCATGTACTTATGTCCCTGGGTTCAGTGCCTCATAGCACAAACAGGTTTGCCTCGGGACTGAATCCTTACTCACTATTTACACACTCTTCTATAACCATTTTCTAGGTTTGAAGATTCAAAGAGTCTACAGTTTTTGCCATGACATCTACCATTTCTACTGGAGTATGCAGTCATCATCTTGATTTGCAAGCAAACCACACAGAACTAGATCTGGGTTATGCTGAATGGTTTCATACTTAAATTATATAGTGAGATTACTTTTTGCAAGTGGGATGGTATGGCTAGAAAATTTAATTAATAAATAAATCCCATTCCGTATACTATTGCAAATCTCACATTTTTGTGGCTAAAAATGGATAATCCCTTTGAACTGATTTGCTTAGGTAACTGAAATAGATATTTGTTTCATTCAGATAAAATCCAAACCAGATATCAGTAGGTATGTATGTTTTATAGAATACATGTACATGCAGTGATGTAATTCAGAGCCATATAGAGATAAAAAGTGTAACTTTGAAAAAGGATGGATAGAGGTAGTGTAGTACAAATGCCATTACATCTGTAAAAACTCACAGGTCAGTATTCCACAGGGAACCTCTCCACATCTCCTGTTTCTCTGCAAAGTCCAATTCTTTCCATCTCTTTCACATACTTCATAGCAGCTCCCTCAAGTGGCCATAGAACAGAGCGTTATCACTGCAACCCACAGCAAAGCCACCCACAAGTACCATATGGGTCTCTTTACCCTTAGGGATCTGCGTTTCATCACTTGTACAGGGTTAGGATCAATGCAAACACAATTTGAGATGTTTTGGATGCGAAGTCAGAGTATGATGGGCAACTGCAGTAAAGAAATACAGGACAAGAATAAGAGGAACAGGCAGAACACATATCAGAAAACAGATGAATGGATTGACTTCTTTAAAATGTTTTCTACATTTTTTTGTTTGTTTGTTTGTTTGTTTTTTTTTGAGTGATTTAGTTCAGGATGCTTGCTGGCCTGCTGGCCTGTACTGTAAAGATCATTTTCCCATAAATATATTTAAAGAAACTTTTCCTTTACAGAATGCTGGAATAAAAAGCAGAGCAGGCTCCAAATAAATAAGTGCACAGGTAGGTGTTGTATTTCATATACACGGGTTTTAATTGAGGTTAAATTTCTAAAGTCTCCCAGTGAAATACAGCAGAGATCTTCAGATCTCAGTGGTGGTGTGAGGAAAGCCAAACTTTTCTATTTCCTTGCATATCTCCTTAGGTAACGGCTCACCTGAAGGACAAGGATTTGCTTCTAACCCCATCTCTTATAGACCTTTTTTTGGGATGTTGGAGGAATTTACTCCACTCTTCCAAAAACTTCTACTTTTTCTGTGTTATTTTCAAATATATACTTGCTCTGATAGCTTTGGATCCTGGAAAGAGCCAATAAATAATAACTAATCTGCAGTTCAAACAAAGGCATTGTACAGATTGATTTATGGAGGGAAAAGGCTTAAAATTCAGAGCCCTGGGAAATATAAACATTGTTCTAAAAACAAAAGAAAGAATATGCTTCACACATAGTGATTACCTTTGCTTCATTAAAGTCAGAGCAACTATGACAATTTTTGAATGTTGAAGAGGTGATTTGTCTACCACTAGGAAGTACAAATTTCCCTTTAGTTTTGCCCTGGATTTTTTAGTACCTCGAGTAGAACCATTTCCCCCCACCCCCCCCCCCCCCACCCCCGGGTGGCTTTCAATTAATCTATTTCCCTCAATAATTATATTTTTCTTGACAAGTGATAAAGCAAAGTTCTGTGTAGTCAGGTAAATTGTCTCAGGTTCTTAAACTAACTTAGGCTGACTTTTAGCCAGTGGTTTTCAGTCTTTTCTGACTTGTAAACTCCTAAAATGTTTCAACAGAGATGCAACCTCTCTCCTCTCCACGGAAAAGAAACTTAGACTCCTAACAATACTTTTTTCTCCACTGTGTAACACAGATTTCTTTATCCAATGTTGAAACCAACTGCTACATACTATCTAGCAGTCTGCAGTATAAACATACGTCTGTTTTCTGAAAATGAACTCACGGTTTTAGGCCTTTGAAAAATACATCTGGGTCTACCTTATGAAACATGAATGTATTGTATTTTCAAGCCTTGGAGCCTGATTATGGCAGCATAAACCCATTACATCAATAGAGCTGACAGATCTGTTCAGGTGTAAAACCAGATACAAATTAATCCCTTTGTTCTCACAGTCCTTGTTGTCAAATCTGTTTTCAGAGCAATCAGAAGTTAGGCTACATTAGCAACTTCAGACCATGACTTCGTTTTATACACACTGATCAGATACTGAGTCTATTCGACAGACTTGTTGTGTAATGTGCAACACAAACACAGAGCTGAATTTTCTCAACAATTCCACCTTAAGACCTCATTTACTTGGTAGTTTTCCTGTGTAATATTGTGCATTGCTTTCTCCACTTCTGTTCTTGCAGCAGTATTTGAATAACATGGTTTTTGTAAATAGATATTGCTTTCTCATCCAGTATAGGAATAAACTATGCATTTTTGAAAAGCATTGCCACTCTATTACGCGTGATTCTCACCAAAGGGAGAAACAAAACTCCATTTTTTTGTTCACTCACTTGTGGCCCGCATCCAGCAAAGCACTTAGCCATACATTCACATTTCCTCCTGGACTGGGGGCTTCGCTATTGGATAACCCCAAACAATGCACAGATGCACTGGAAAGGTATGTTACCCAGCACCACTGTAAGTTAATCATAGCTACTTATGGCTGATTTAGACAACTGGAATATGACAATTATGTGATGAAATGGAAATATCCTTTACGCGATTATCTTATAGAAATCCAAAGGCTAAGGGGCTCAGGGACTCTGTTCTTAATGGAGGTATGTAACAGGCAACAGGATAGCCTCAAAGCACGACAATTTTCTGATAACAGAAAATTGCTTTACATATGGCACTTCTTATGTTCCCCACTTATCACATTTTAGAAATTAAAGCATTTGATGAAAACCACTGGACTATAAATTGGTGCCTTCAACATCTAGCTTTTTTCATTCACAGTACGACCTGCTCATTATATCCCATTAAAAGGGTAAACATGACAAGATAATGGATTCATTTTGGTAGCAGCCATACACTTTGATTTTTTATTATTTCTACTTTGCTGGCAGAATAGACTCACATTGAAAAATCCAAGAGCTCTTTTCAGTTGCTAATCTATGAATGGCTAGACCCTCAGGTTCTGCAATTAATATTTAAAGACAACAGAGAAATTACTCACTAGACAAGCAGGCATTGGTCAGAGATGTTTTATTTGTTTGTGGTTGTGTTTTGGGTTTCTGATTTATTTTTATTTTTTTCAAAGTTTAGTTTTGCTCACTAAATATGTTTTTCTAATTTAATTTTTCAAATTATTTCAATCTAAACCTCTAAATTTGAACACCTCTGAAGTTGGTGGTCTGAATTTATACTGAAACCTACACCTAATCCTTGTCAATAGCCCAGATCCATTTGCCAGGTGAACTAAAAGCACTACTTTTCTATCTGAGTGATTTAAATGCATCATTGAATAATCATATTTCTGGTCCACATGCACAAATTTGTATCTACTTCATCGGGATTTATTAGCACAAGTTCATGTTTTGTATTCATGTGTATTCTAATGCAAAAGAACAAAGTAAGCAAAATGCTGAGAATGAGCAAAATGTTGAATACAGAAAAATAAATAAATAAATAAAAAGGGTAGTTTTTTTGACCCCTCAACTTAAAGACTGTTTTTAAGGTATAGCCTCAGCATTCTATCCATCAAAGGAAACAAAAGAAAGAAGCAGAGGGAGAGAGAAAGCACCTTTTAAAGCTCCTGAAGCTTTCATTGAATCAATGATTCAGGATATCACATTCTCTCTTCTGCTTGCTCTGAAATGAAGGAGAAACAATGAGCAGATTTCCATCAGTTAAACAGATGCTTTTTGCATGCAGACCTTTCTGTGTGTAATGGTAGCTTCAACATTACAATTAGCTTTGTGTAATCTGATGCTAGACATATAAGCATAGGGCTCATTAAACGTCTTTCCTGTAAAAAATAAATAAATAAATAAATAAATGGACATTTTAAGGTAAAAAAGACTCCCATAAAATTAGGTTTCTAAAGATACTTCACTTAGCACAGGACTGCATTGGCAGTAAGGTTTTAATTGCTCAAAACCCAGTATTTCCAAGTTGTCAAAATTATTTGCATTAATTGCCTGTTTAGACAGACCAATAAAGCTTCTGTACTAGCACATTGTGTACCCAGTTGTGATTAATGGTATGGTTGAACTTCATATGTCTTCCTGTAATATGATTAAGAGGAATAGGCTATTAGATAAAGTTCAGAACAAAGATAAATGCACCTTTTTAGTGAAACTTCAAGTCTTAGCATAATTATTTATTTAAAAGGCACTGGGAAAAAAATACTCTTCAGACCAGTTCTTTGGAGATGCATATTGGTCTAAATCCCTATTTAGGGTGATTTACATCATAGCAGAATATGGTTTCATTTTTCATACTTACAGTAGAAGCCACCGCCAAACCTTTTCCTTTACTTCTGTGTAAATAAGATGCAGCTCCATCAATGCAAAGAGATTAATATTTTGTGCTTCACAGTACCTAAGTCTTTCCATAATGAAGCTCAACAATAAATTCTGCTGAACTTATCTTGCCTGTAATTTCTTATGTAGCTAATTAAACAGCAATAGCTTTTGTATATGCAAAGAGCAAGATGGGATGACTGCAAACAGATGTAGAAAATTTGCTTTACTGGCCAGTGAAATTATTCCCTGGGAGAGGAAACAGGGAGGCATTTTTGTATTTTGGCATTTTTGTTGTTGCTCTTTGCTTTTTTAAGCCATCATTACACAGGTGGGGTGTTGAAATTGCTGGAAAACAACTTTAACTGATAGAATAATAAAAGCATTCTTGATCTCAGGCACAGTACCTGTTGTACATCTCTGACCAGGTTTAGCAGTAGTTCAGTGGAGGGGAATTTAATTTATAATTCCTTTTCGGAAAACCATGCTTTCTTCTTCAGCCCCTACTCTGTTGGCTGCAATACCCCTAGCCTGGTCCAGCTTGGAAGGCTAGCAAGAAATTTTAAACCCTTCTGGTTGTTTAACCTACAAAAGTGAAGGATTCATTACTTTAGAAAGACAGTAGGCCACTGGGAAAGCTCAGAAAGAAGAGCAGTGCTGTTTAGAGTGAAAGGTGGCTGTCTATGGGATAGCAGTGAATATGCTTAGGCTGGAAAGGGGAAACAAGTAAGACTACAGAATGCGTTTTAACAGCAACCAGCAAAATTATTCTGGCATTATGACTTTTTCACCTGATACATGCTGATACCAAAATAGGAAAGAGTATGGACGTGAAGGCATTACACCTACATTTTACACACGTGCTTGTAGTAGGCTACAGCAGGGCTATTGTTCCTCTGGATATTTCCAGACAATTTATTTCTGCCTAAAAGTTTCATACTTGGGGATTTTAAACATCTGCCTAGGTGGTTGGGTGAGCAGAAATGACTAGTTTCTCTCTCTAGAAACCCCAGCTCCCCTTTGCCCATCCTTAGCCCTCTTTCATCTTATTCTTTTAAGAAAACAGATAATTTACTATGAGCATGTTCAGTGTCCGTTCAGTAGGAGTTGTTTTTTTTTTCCATATCAGCTGGAAACCACACAAACAACTACAATTAAAATAAAGTTAAACCACATAAAGCTACTTTATATCAATCATTAGGAATGCACCAGGACATGCTATGTCCTATGTACTTAACATGCCATGGAATAGCAAAACTAGTAAGCCCACAATCACAATGTTCAGGTGGTTTATCCTCTGCTGTAATTTGGAAAATATTTTTATCAATATTGTCACAAATTAAATTTTCAAGGCTGCAGGAAGGTACTAATAGCAATAGTGTGCTCATAGTCTTTAAATAGTTTTTTTCAAATTGTTGCACTGCTGCACGTTACGTATAGTGACCTGAAAATTCAGATCCTTTGTGTTGTTTTTTCATAGCTACAAAACTTGCTTCTCATTTGAGAGTTAATAGAGAAGTGTCTTCTCTGCTGGTAACAAATGCAAAGTGTCTGGGGAAGTTTTGGCAATTTCACTTCATGAGATTTTTCACCAAAGTTTTAAATGCATATATCTGAAAACTCTTCTGCATTATCTTTAAAGGGTTTCTGAAATGCATTCATGAAGGAAGGAAAAAAAAAGGAACTAATTTAACTAAAAGACAAATATCCTTCAACCAAGGTAATAAAGACCAGATTCTTACTCTTAGATGGGTAAAAAAAAGGTTTTATTTTCATGAAAATAATGCTGTTTAATATTTCAAAACTTTCTTATTCACAATAAAAATTCAAGCCCAACAAAGAGCTATTAAGTTTCTGCAAACTACAAAAGTGGGATACAGTCCATCCTTCAAAAGCAAAGTGTCATCATGTTCAATAATGCTAATGTGATGACAATGATCAGCAGTTGATTAAAACTACATATCTCTGTAATGCTTTCAACATTTTAATCCACATATTTCTGTTAGGGTACTAAATGTTAATATATAACTCCTCACAGTATATTCAAATAACAATTAGTAATCCAATATTTCTAAGTGACCAGAACTGACCCCACATAAATATAGAAAATAAAGAATAAAATATGTTTAGGCAAGTGAATTTTACAGAAAGAAGAAAAAAGAGGCAATTAAAGGCAATATTAAACTTTAGCCCATGGACAGCAATAGCTGTTGAAACAGGCAGGAAGGATAATGAAGGAGAAATGTTTAAAGAACCTCATGAATAGGAAAAGCTTTTAATTACTGCTTATATTGACCTACTATGTGACATCAGCTAGGACCCTACAAGGCGAAGGACACCTGATCGGACACCTGCTGATTTCAGTGGACCAGCGTGCAAGCTCAGCTGCTGTAGAGAGTATGGGGATCGAGACAGGGAGCAAACCGAGGAACAATAAGCCCCACCAAGATAGTTTTGAGTTTGCAAAACATTACATCATCTGATGAAGCCTGAGATGTGCTGACCACTGGAAGCACATATTTAGCCTTTGGTAGCCTTTAATTAGCAGTTAGTATCACCTTTGAAGCTAAACAGACCTGCTAACAAAGCCAGCCAGGGACCAAGAAAGTCTGTTGACTCTGACCTCTGTGTACCCAGACAGTCACCTATGCTACCTCAACAAGGTAGCTGAGCTGACCAGCTGACCAGCTTTATTGCACAGGTCATATATTTAATTCAGTCAAGAGCCTGACTGTGGCAAAGGCACTTCTGGAAAGATGCTGAGATGTGCGAAAATGTCAAAAGACTGAAAATCTAATTCCTCTCTTTCACTGGTTTGACTCTTATTGTTACAAATGTCACCTTTATTTCTCATCTACATTTATTACCTTTTACTTTATCTCTTCCATCTATGTAACCATGTTGGAATCTGCTTCACTAAACTGTTTTACTTTCTCTCTTTCAACTGTTCATTGCCACTGTTCTTTCCCATGTCTTGCAGTAAGCAAGGAGGAAAACATTGCATATCTCAGTATGAGGGAACTCCAAGAGCTTAATCCCCTCAGGGTTACTGCAGAAAGAGAGGTGCTTTTCTCCCCCAGAAAGGCACCTCGTCCTCTTCTTCTCTGTCCACTACTCTATGACCAACACTCCTGAATACAGCTACTGAGGCTACAAGAACCAATACAAAAACAAACAAACAAACAAAAAATTAGAAAAATAAAAAATTGACCACTGAAATCAATTTTTTTTTTTTTTTTTTTTTTTTTTATAATCTATCGGCATAATCTAGAAAGCTTTAGTCCCAATTTCATATTTTCTTCTTATGAAGCTAGCTTTTACAGCTCATTTCATACTAAACACTAGCTTTTCCCTTCCTCTTCTTTCATAACGAAATACAGCCAACAGAGGAGGAAATTTAAGGAAAAAAAAAAAACTGGCTGAAACAGGAAAAAAAGTAATTCTCCTTTTTGAGAAAACAAAACCACCAGCACCAATAAAATTCAAATGCCATCTCAAGTTAGGCACATAGGATTGAGCTATCAATCACAGAAAAAATTATGCTTGCATCTGCATAGTAGAAAAACACATTTCATCAATTTAAGACCATAAACAATCCCACAATCCCTCCCAGCCATTTGTCTCCATGCTCTTTACTGGATTTAGTATGATGAAACCAAAGGATATTTTGGGGAAAGCATATTTTTCTAAGTTTATTTTAGGACATCTAAACAGGAGTATTGCTGCAGGATGTGTGAAATAATTCTTCTACTCTATTTACTGTAAAGAGCTGCAGCTCTAGAATTCTGTTCAGTTTAGGGAATAATATCTTAAAGACACAGAACTACTAGAAAGATGCCAGAAGAAAATCACAAAATTATTGCAGGTCTAGAGAACATGACTTCTGAAGAAAGACCTAAAAAACTAGTGATGTTTAGCATGAAGTTGGACAGGGTAAATCTTGAGATAAATGAAAGGTACTTGTGAAGAAGATACTTTTTTATAAAAATATCTTTCTTTTTATAAAATGCAATCTCAAGCCAGAAAGATTGAGGTGAGTTAGTAGGAAAATCTTCTGAACACTGAAACACTGGAGGCAAACATTTGTCAGGATTGATTAGATAAAGATGATCTTGTTCTGAAGCAAAGGAATTGAGAAACTGATCTCTTAAAATACTGTTCAGTCCTATTCTCCTATTTTTGATCCTATCTCTTTCCTATCAGCTCAATGAATTTTGCTGTAGCATGTGTGCTGTGACAGCCCTGTTAAAAGAGCTAAATTCTTTAAGTGCTCATTTCTAAATGTAAAATAATTTAAATCTCTTTGCATTGTATGTGTGGATTATTCTATGAAGATACTTTATCATTACTGTGTTACATGAACATTCACAGGTGTCAAATTTTGACTATATGGGTTTCTGATTGATTATACAGTTATAACATTTATAATGAATAATCACGTGAGACTGGCTATTACAAGGGAAGAAGAAAGGATTTTCAGCTTTTGAGAAACAACTAGAAGAACAAATGAAAATGGGGAGAAAATTATTTTATGACATGAGAAGAATATTAAAAAGTAAATGACCAGATAACAGATCAACCACAACCACGCACTTTAAGAAAGGAGGTACCAGCCAGCACCTTTTTATCTTACTTTTATGCACACTGCTTTGCATAGTACTAATAGGAAACAACAGGAGTGACAGCACTAACAGCTGAAAAATGAGCTTATAACCAAGCAAAACATTGTCTTAGCACTGAGATAAAGCTGTAAAGCCATGTTCGCAGAAGAGATCCAATGACTTGATTGTTCGTTCTTTGAGATGTTAAATCTGGAAATATTAAACAAAATTAGCTGTAAGAGTGCTTCTTCAGCCTTTCAGTTTTCTTAGCAAATAGCTGTGCTCCAGCCCAGAATATCTAAATTAGCCTCAAGGAGTCTACTTGCAGAAATATAGAGCTCTCTGCTGGCTAATTTATCTCAGGTTAATTAGCTCAAAGGTAGCCTGCTTCTGATATTCAATATACTCAAACACTAAACAGTGACATCTTGTAGGGTAGACATAACCTTACAGTATTAAAAACATTGCCAACCTGATCTAAAAAACACAATCAGACTTCAAAACACAGGTTTGGTAGATTTATCAAAAGCAAGGCATTCCAGTTCTGTCTAGAAAGTAGTGCTCTCCTTCCATTACTGATTCTGTTACCTCTTTTATGAGTTCAACTACTATTTCTTGTAGCCAACTTTATAACGAAACAAGTGCAAATTCTTGAAGGTTTATCTGCTGCAAATTACAGCTGGGTGATATTACTGTATCTTATGAAGAATCCTTTCATTCTGATAAGAAAACAAAACTCTGACTAAATACCAGCGCAGTACTCAGAAGCATTGTATGATTGCAGTATATTAGGCACTAATACTGCTGAAATGCTGACCCAGAAAAAATATCCACATTATTCACATTGTGTTCCATGCTATGCTATCCAAGTAATAAATATTTTCTCATTTGCAGTATCAGATGTGATTCACTAATCTAGAAAATTAGATTTCTAAAAGAACACGGATTACACTTGCCAAGTACCAAAAATCTATCAGAATCACTCCATTCTTTTTAATAAACTTTCTCTGTGCTGAAGCAATAGAGAAGGAATCAATATGATGTAAAAAAAAATAAAAATAAAAAAAATTAAAAAAATCCCTGTTATCATTCATTTATTCAAATGGCGACCTTAGTCTTAATTAAACTAGAACTGCAGAGACCCAACGGGAGCTCATATGCATAAGTCCTACAATTACTTATTTATTATTTTAATTAATTATTTATTATCAAGAGTACTTTTTAAAAAGCTTGCTGAAGTATAATTAAAGTTATGATAGACTCAGAACGAAAAGTGAACGTATAGAACATTTTCCATACATCAAACTGAAGTCAGAATGATTTTGGTGCTTGTTAACGTATAAGCAATTCTATTTCTCTACAAGTACAAATAGACAGTTACAAACACACTCAAGGAGAGTGAGAAATCATGGAGAAAATGAAGGTCTACATAACCAAGGAAGTAGAGATAGGAAACAAACAACTCTCTAGTTTGATGATACACCAGCCAGGCCGGTGGACCTCTGAACAACAACAGCAGAGATTCAATGTGGCAGTTGTGAACTCATGATGCAAGTTCAACTACCTCCACCCACCTCCTGAGTTAAGTGGGCACAGACCTCATCAAAGCCATTTGGACTGAAAGATCCTAGCACCTTCTGGTGATCAGGGACGCTTCAGAGGTGATTATATATTCAACATCAAAGTTGCCACAACAGTTTTTGTTATTTGGGTGCTGGTGCAAATCTGGCCTAAGATGACACTAAAGCCAACATTGTCATTGTCTACATGAATTGAGTCTGGTTTATGCTGTTTTTAAGCTAGCTACCCACTGATGCATTCTCACTATAGCATGGTCAAACCACACTAGCATTACAGCTCAAGAAAGATTATTATTCTAACAGATTAGTCCAGAAATATCAATCCACTGCTTTCCTCAAACATTAAACCTACATTGACTCTAATTAAAGATGAAGCCAGCTGTTGTCCTTGGATGTGCACAGGTGTGTGATAATCATTGCCTATACTGCACACTGTGTACAGATGTAAAGACAAGTGTATTTAGCCAGATGGCCTACTGAAATTTATAAAAGCAGCTTCCCTTGGGATCAGACTGTTACCAGACCAAGCAAGAAGCTGTGTTTTGCTGTGGAGTTGAGTGAAGAGTAAGGGAGAGTGCAAAATATGTTTCAGTGAACTGTTTGCAGCCATTTCTTTTCTTGTTTAACATTCAGTACAACCACACAGAGTTACTCAAAACCTTCATCTTTCCACGTTTATGACTTAAAACATACACCATCAAACCCACAGACTGCTACTGGACTTTCTGATCCTGTCCTACTTCAAATTTACAAGGCCAAAGGTAAAAATGTTTACTTGGGATCTGCACAGAAAAATCTCTCACAGAAAAGTTTGCTGAAATATCTACAGCAGGGCAAACTCAAAGGTGAATCTTGCAGCTGTGCTGCACATACATCACTGACTATCAGAAAAGCTAAAAAGCTTTTTTTTTTTTTTTTTTTTTTTCTGCTTGCAGTGATCAGATACTAAAGGAAAAACATACTGAGCTATTTATATTGTGTCTTCTTCCACCATTAAAAAGTCTTTGTAATAATTAATACTGTGAAATTTAGTCTGAATATTCACATAAGGAATGACATGACAGTCTTTTCTATCTTAAGGAAAAGGACATAAAGGTAGAGCAGAGCCCAAGCTTGCTTAAGGTAATTGGCACAGAAATCATAACATCTCTTTGTGTTAGGTGTCAAGACATACCAAGAAGACAGGAAAGAAATGGATGAGGCTGGTGATGGCAAGCAAAGTACATGCTCTGTACCAGGCCCTGGTTAGTACAGAATATTTTTAGCTTACGAACTTTACTGAAATGTTTGAACAAAACAAGATAAGAAATCAGCCCTGTCTGGTTTGCAAGATTTTGATGAACATATGGTACATCCTGCTGGTGAACAAATCAGGTTTATGGCCACTTTCTCAGGTGGTCTCTAGGAATATTCTTTCTTAGATTGCACTCAGTTTTTGCTGGAGGAGAGTTTTCTTAAAAACAACAACAAAACAAAACAAAACAAAACAAAACCAAAAAAAAAACACAACCTCATAAATGAAAGGATAGTACATTGATGAATACTGAAGAAACATCTTAAGACTTAGTAGTGGGGAGAAAAAAAATCTACTGGCTCAGAAGGGAGAGTCAACATGAGATAATGGAACTGGTTATTTTCCAGTTCTATCTTCCATGGTTCTATATTACAGTTCCCAGATATGGTGACAATGAATTAAATCTTGTCTTCTCACTAAATCTGATTTGGATTTGCAGTTTCCTTTCCTTGCTATAATCTGTGCCTCAAGAATGAATTGACTAATACTTCCTCTATAATGGCAAACTATATTACATCAGTCTTTTCTAGGCTATTTAATTGTTTTGCTGACATTTGCAACAGCAAAAGAGGTAGATGCAAGTGAACACTCAACAAAGTATGGGGAAAATGCACCAGATAGCACCATAGCTGGTACCAACAAACACTGGCATATAAAAGTCTGATGAATAAGACTGTGCTGAGATAAGAATTATTTGGTATTACATTTTATCAAGCTACTTTCAAGTAGCTGCTGACAACTAAAGTATAGTATTTATGATTCTCACCTGCCTGTCTACCCATAAATATATAGACCCATGTTTTAATCTTTCAAATGTCAATTATTTGTTGTTGTTGTTGTTTTATATATATATATAATTCAAAGTCTTGATAAATACCAGTAGTCAAAGGTAATTTAAAACAATAAGATTAAAACATATAATTACCATGTTTTCAATATATATATTTATCATTAAGATTTCTCTTAATCATTAAGAATGCAGCTTTTACTACAAACTTTTATGTCAAACCCATATCACTGAATTGTCTGCTTCTGCAGTATCACTCCAGCAACATACATGTATTATTTCACAGTTATAACAAGGCCTAAGGTACATTGAGCTTAAAGAGAAAGGACTGTTTGTAGTACATTATTAGATGGAGCCCTTTCAAGGATCCTGAGACATTTTAATGGAACACAGGTACAAATTAATCGTGGTCAGCAAGACTCTCAAACAGCAAAGACAGACATCTGATAAGCAGTTTAAGATCTAACAGCTACCTCAGAGAATTTCTCAGTATTACATAGAGAACTCATCTTCCAAACATCGCATCTTAAACAGAGATAGAAAAAAAAATGCATAAGGATATTTACTTTTCCAATAAAAAGGGAATAGATTGATATTCCCAAGCTTGAAATTAACCTTAAAAGAAATTTCTCTCTTATACCTGCTGTCCTAACCACTGATTTTTAAAAAAGCAGTAGATTTTCTTGGCTTTGGTGACAAGGTGAACTGGTTAGATTGAAGATGAGGCAGAGGAAAACTACCGAATTCTGCATATAATTCTGTGTTAAAATAAATAAATAAATAAATAAATAAAAGGCAGCATGCAGAAACCTCCAGTTCCTGTTTCTGAAAAATAGAAAATACTTTCCTTTCCCTTCTTGATCTTGACTGAGAGCTCTTTTATGGCAATGATAGTTTCATGACAAGATTAGGTAAATTGTAATGGAGAAACTGTAACTGAGTTTGTGTGCATTGACTGGGCATTTGAGCGCAATAATGGCTGGGAGGTTTACTCATCCTCCTTCCCCTTTCATATCAACAGAGCAACCAAGCACTCTGTAATCTCTTATAAGAGGTGAATTCAAAGGAAACCAGATTTTAGCCAACAGAGGTAAAAGCTCAGAAGCCCTTTATCTAACTTAATAGAATTTTCTCAGTTCCTGTAGCAAAGAAACGCTCTTTCCTGTGTCAGTGAGTACCCTATACTAGAATGAAACAGTTTTTATATTAACTTTTATAAAAGCCTAGACCCTAAAACCTGCTGCCTTGCATTCTGCACTTTGCCTTTCTGACTAAAAGCCAGTCTGTACTGATATACAAAGATGGTGAAGAAAGGAAAGAATTCCAAAAGGGAATAATGCTATGACATCAGACTCAGATTCCTGGATGAAAAGACTTCTTACAAGAAATAATACACCAAAGAGCAAGAAGACTGTAAGATAGAGATAAGACAGAAGGAAGGTGGATTGTTGTCTTAAGACATTTAGCTTGCAAGACTTGTACAAATACACGACAACCCTTGGAACATATTGTCTGGTTGCATAGAATCCCTGGCACCTAAAACCACTAGTTAGGCCAGGATTTTCTATCTCATTTGCTTCTTTGTCTCTCCTTTTCTCTGTTATATTTGCAGTATGTCTTGGGGATTCCAACTGATTTTAAAGAAGTAACCATGTAAGGAATGATTGCTTCCCTTATGCATCTACAGGGACCTCAGCTATAATCTGGATGAACCACCTGGTCTGTTCATACTAAGATAGCTTCTTGGGGTAGAAAACTTTTCCAAATCTATTTGACAGTAGATAGGTGTTTATTTGCATTACATCCATCAGACTCACTGTCTGAAGGCTTATAACAGAGTCCTCAGAAAAGAGACTTTCAGCAGTTGTCTGAGGCATTTATGTGTGCTAGCATTCCTCCAGGGAGACAGAAGATCTGTATGTTGATTGTAGGACTATCAGAGAGATGATAGAAAGAGAATGAGGTTATTTCTCTAAAACGTGACTGTAGGTTCAGAAATTCCTGCTGTGCTTCATAAAGCTTTAAGAAATGTGATATTTATTTTATCTCCCATGGGATATCATCCAGCAGAACTATAAAACACATGGATACAAACTGAGGGAACACCACAACAGAACTCTGACTCACTACAGATTTTCAGTATAATTTCAGTATAATTGTATTTTATGTCATTAACGCTGTATTCTTTGGGAAACACTGTTCTTGCAAGAATCTTGGTTCACTTTTCTGTGAAAAAAAAGAAAAAAAAAAAAAAAAAAAAAAAAAAAAAAAAAAAGTAAACAATTCCTGGAAACGGAGCAATTGCAACTTGGGAAGAAAAAAAAAAAAAAAAAAAGCATTGAGTAACCTCACCTTCAATACCCTGTGAAGGTAAAACTATCAGGGAGTAGTGCCCAAAGGCAGGCTATGAAAATGGTGGAAGGCCTAGAGGGCAAGGTATATAAGGAGCAGCTGAGGTCCCTTGGTTTGCTCAGCCCCGAGCAGAGCAGGCTGAGGGGAGGCCTCATGGCGGCCTGCAGCTCCCTCACAGGGAGCGGAGGGGCAGGCACTGAGCTCTGCTCTCTGGGGACAGCGACAGGACCCGAGGGAACGGCATGGAGCTGGGACAGGGGAGGGTCAGGCTGGGGGTTAGGGAAAGGGTCTGCACCCAGAGGGTGGTCGGGCACTGGGACAGGCTCCCCAGGGCAGCAGTCAGAGCCTTGAAGCCTGCTGCAGCCCAAGAAGTGTTTGGACAATGCTCTCAGATGTAGGGTCTGATTATTGGGTGGTCCTTTTGTGGAGCCAGGATTTGGACTTGATGATCCTTGTGGGTCCCTCCCAACTCAGGATATGTTATGATTCTGTTTGATGTGCTGTCTTCCTCCTTGGAATGGCTAACCATGAGAATCATTAAAAATGGAAATATGCTCTTATAGAAGGTATCTGGGGCATGACGTTTGGGAAAAACCGGTCTGGCAGCAGTTAGTGAGGACTGACTACCTAGAATTCTTCAGAAAGTCTGGAGTATTTGAAACTCTAAGAGACACTGCAACCAAAGTCTGCCCAACACCACTCTCTCAGCCCTGTTTTGCACATTATAACCTCGGTTTTACTGTTTACTGCTCTCAAAGGTCCTAGAAATCTGTTAAGAGGAAGCTCAAGAAGGAAGACAGATTTCTTCCTTCTGGAGGCTGTAGAATTTGTGTCCACTTCCAGTCACTTATTTCTTGCAAATAGGCAGCCCCATGTAGAATACTGTGCTCACATACTGACTTTTGTGAAGACATGAACTTTGTATTTACCTCTTCAGTAACACCTCTGAGGGACTGACTGTGAAAGAATAATTCATAACCAAGAGGTGACATGATTTTTTCTTAACGTTTTCCATAAATTCTTGCATTAAAAAGGCAGTATTTCACAGGGCAGGAACCAATTTTGAAAACAAATGATTGTATGCGTCTGTTCAAGGAAAACATCTTCCAGTGGAAAAACAATATAAGATTTTTTCATTATCTTTAAAACAGATAAGAGCTATATAATGAAAAGGTAAAACAAACAAACGAGAACACTGTCTCCCTTGGCTGTCCAAGAAATATTATACAATGATAATGCTTGAGACTGTCTTATTCAAGGCTGCAATGGTTTCATCATCCTGCTAAGGCTTGGCAAAACAAAAAGACCATACGGTAAAGGAAGCAGCAAACATTTCAGTCCCAAGCTAAAGTGCTGCTACAGCATTAGAGAACACAGTCTTTTTGGATTCCAGAATATCTCATGAAATATTCCAGAATATCTTCTGAAACACTGTTCCTGCTGTCAAAGAGCATCCCCATCCCAACCAGACCCCTAAGCTGCTCATCTCACAGCCTCTATGGTCTTATTGCAGCCCTCCCCTGAGCATTTTTTTTTTTTTTTTTTTTTTTTTTTTTTTTTTTACAGGTGAATTCAAGAAGAAATTATTGCAGCATTGTGAAATGCTTCTCTACCTAGTCTTATTTGCATTGTATGAGGGAGGGGGGAAATAATGACAGTTCTAGAACCTAAAATTAATATTTCTACTTACTGGTCAATATAGAAACAATCTGGAAGCAAGTTCCACAGACAAGCTATACTACTGTGCCAATGGACAAAACATTTCATTCTTGGGTTTGGTAATTCAGAAATCAGTGGATTGCCCAACACCATCTCAGAATCTTCACCTGAATGTGACAAATATTTCCAAAGGAAGTTCTGTCACGTTACCCTGCCTGGGATGACTGGCTGGTACTTTTAGCTTTCTGATAGATCTCTAGCAGTAACAAACTGGTAACTGAGCGAGATCTCACAGAATGATGGGAAGGAGGGCAAGACCAAACTCTCAGGCTAGACATACAACAGTGACAGCTCCCAGTACTAGCAGATTAAAATAAATTACTGGGCCAGGATAATTCTGAGTACAAGTGAACACATGCTCACTATGTCCATGTTATGCTAGCATCCTTTTGTACTTACTTTATCTGTAACAAACCTAACTATGTAGACTACATTGTAAGTAGACTGTTTCAGACTTCTTTTCCTATCAATAGTAGTTGGATTCTTAATAACTACTGTTATAGCTACCATATTTTTGTCTGTATCTATGTTATTTTGTTGTTTTCTGATGTTTTTCTAATGCTGGTTAAGGTAAGATGCTCTCTAATAAAACTACAAGTTAAGCTTAAGGAGGGCAAAGATTTGAGCCTGACAATAACATTACTGATGCACATTTTAATACAATAATTGGTAGTTAAGTAAGACAGAGTGAGTCAGTAGAATTATCGGCAGTCAGCAATATTCACTCCCTCATTTATTTCTGCATGAAATACTGAAGACAAGACTGCAGTATAAGCAGCTACCCTTTCAAAAAAGTAATTATTTCTACTGTGGTCTGTACTGCTCTGCTTCCCACTGGTAAACAGGTAAGCCAGAACCAAACCCAATGCTTCAGACAAACATTAATAACTGCTTTCCTTTGCCTCACAGCATTCACCTGAATGTTTCAGGATAACAGTTGTGCACCAAGACACAGCTCTGTCTACGCTGCCAGTTTCACAAGCTATCAAGTGAAATTCCATTTAAATCCATTTCCCTTATCCCCTTATTCACTCCCATGAAGTTATCAGAATGACTTGTGTTGTATGTTCTCCTTAGAAACAGATCGTGTGATATCATTTTCCCTATATTATGAGTGAGAGGCTGAAATTTTAGTGAGGAATAATCATATTCAGATATAGAAAGAAAAGTGTGCCAAGAAAAAAAAAATTCCAAATCAATTTGGTTTGTGTAACAGAAAGAAGAGGAGAAAGAGAGATGGGCTAGGGAAAGATTTTGGAAAAAAAAAATAAAATTGAGAATTCCTCCCTCAAAGGTAACTAAAAAGGTGCCAATCTGCCACATACTGAAATCATCTTTCATGTTTATTCAAGATATGTGCTAATTTTATCACTATCAACCTGACCTAATATGTTTGGCTATTTATATATATTTTGTTGAAAATTATTCTGTTATGTTTCTTGCTCATGGTTATTTTTCTAATGCAGATGAATGGAGTATTTCAGAACAGAAGCCACTTAATACAGAAATAGTAGCTGGATGACAGTAATGGCACTTATAAAATGGGTACTAACTCATGGTACGTCATGTTCATGTTCTCTATGCTAGTCTGAACAGTGGATACATCAGGAAAATGTTATCTCATCACTTGAAAGCATACATCAGGTTAAAGGATGAAAAATAACCAGTATCAGATATAGGATTTATATTTGAGATTGTAAGAAGTGAGAATCTAAACTTACATCTTGAAATCAAAGTCCACAGCGTAATAACAAAGAACTGATTTGGAACACTGTGTTTCTTGGAGGAAAACACAGTTCAATCAAAAATCAAAAGAAATGCTTTGGGTAAAAGAACTGATTTAGCCAAGTTTTTTCTTTTTTTTTCTTCTTCTTTTTTTTTTTTTTTTTTTTTTTTAGATGATGAAGAGAGAGGGGGATGCATTTAAACAACCCCCGATGAATCACAGCCTTTTTGTTCCCTTTTTTCCCCCTTTCTCTTATAAGAAGTATACTAGGAAGCATAAAACAGAGCATTCAGTTCCAAAAGATCCAAAATAAAATACACATCTTAAAAATATAGATATATCTCCAGCTGAATTTGGGATTACTTCTGAATAACAGAAAAACAACATTCAAGATCCTTCACAGGATGGGATTTTCACTTTCAAAACAGTTTTCTGGCAGAGTCCACTGCTCAGAATTGGTAACAAAACTCCAGGGTCCATAAAATTTTAGTCTACTTACACACCAGGGAATAGCATAATTACTGAAATACCAAACTGAGAAGGGGATTTAGAGAGACATCCTTTTCACCTGAAAAGATTTAGGAACAAACCAACAGGTTGACTGAAACAGCACAGAGCTTTGTGTGGTTTTGTTGCAGATCCCAGTTTTTGCATCAGGCAAAAACTCAAATAAATAATGAAATATTTCCGTTTATTCCTCAGTCCAAGACTCTTCAGACTTTTTGAGGTTACTTCACTGCAAGGGTAAACCTGGCCTGCAAGAGTCATAGTTTTGCTGGTGAAGTAACAAAGCTCCCGTTGGCTCTTAGGGAAAAATAATCAACTCTTCAGCATACATGTGTAATAGACTACAACTGATGTTTGAGGTTTCTTTTTTATTATTATTTATGTATTTATTTACTTACAGATTGGTTCTTGCAGCAGAGCAGACAGAATGAGAAACATGGTATAAGAAGTTTACAGAGTCCATTCGGAATTTCTTCCCCTCTTAGAGAAGGGGAGCACAGAAATGATGAAACCACCTCTCCTCACCCTAGTAACTCCACAAAAACAAAAGGGTTACATTTTAAGAAGCAGGGGCATGGCACAATTGGTACTTCTTAGATGTGTTCGGAGGCTGTTCTGTACCTCCTGTAGTAATATAAAAGCCCAGGTACAACTTGTTTAGGATCTTGTTTTGAACATTACCTGCGTCACGTATAATAAAACAATACTGTCTGAGGTATTATGGAAGGACGAAGAGGAATGTATGTTTGCCTTTTCCTGTAAGCCTTATGTGAACAATTTATAAAGTAAGGTAAATACCTTAAAGTTACTGGCTGTTCGGTATAGAAAGGCCAAAAACAATCTTCTAATACTCTGAAAGTCTGAGTCAATTTGAATGAAGTCAGAGGAATTTGCTGATCAAGGTTCAAGTACCAAAAAAACAAGTTGAATTGAGAGGAATTGTAGAAGAAATCAAACACACAAGGACAAAATCAATTACAGCCAATGGCTATATTTACCTCAGTGAAGAATTTTGTTCATAAACCATTGATTTTTGCCTTCTTCACCAAAAGAAGTTCACTTTTAAACATAATTCAAAAGTTATGATAAAAAACAACAAACAGATTGTTGCCAATTATATTAATTTGTATGGCAGTAGCCCCAGCTGAGGAAGGAAGATCTTTGTACTAACAGCTGTAAGAATTCAAAGTCAGACCATGAACAAAGAAAATTTTTCATTATTAACAAAAAAAAAAAAAGGCAAGGGGGATTGAATCATCATTTCAATGTTCTGGATGAAACCTAGAAACAGCACCTGACATGGTAGCAACTGCCATAGTGCTGCAAAATAAGGAATTTGTCAACACCAGATATACTGGGTCTCGTGACTGTTATTCGTGATCTGTTCTGATTTTAAGCCACAACTATATTTAGTCTTTAGCTACATAGACCCATACTACTAGCTCCCTTATTTAGCCTCAGAAATGAAAATATTAACCTTGTCAGATGCCATAGCAAAATCCAACACGTATCAAGAGTCGTAGCTCTTAATCCAGTTTACTAATGTAAATGCAAACTGGTTGTAGCTTCTATTACCTGCAGTGAACCAAAGCACCACAAAAATGCACAGACTCTGTTCGGTTGCTGCAAAAGTTTTCAGCAGTTACCAGCTAGCCCTTACCCACTGCAAGCTGGTAATAACAACAGAAAATAAACAAAAAGTTATCATGCCAAAACTCACTGACTATTCATTTCTTTCTAAGCAAGAGGAAATTGAAGATGACAGCTAATTCCAGCCTAGCTGAGGACACAGCATTACCATTTTAATAAATTCACAGCCAAGAACTAATAAGATCACTATGATTTTCTTGTTTTTACCGCTGTTTTTGTTTTGGTTTGGTTTTATTTTTAGTAAGGTACTATTTAAGGAGCAGTCCTTAATCAGAAAGGAAATGACAGTATTCAGCCACTATCTGCATCATTTAACTGTTTTTTCAGTGTTATCGCATCTGAGTGCAATCAAACTGGAACATTTTTGCAGCCAAAACCATTACGTTTAAAATCCTTTACATTTTAAATCCTTTAAAAATCTACTCTGAAATATTTCTCTTTTTATGATCTTGTGATAAATTTAATGTTTCTATATGTTAACTATATTTGAGAATGACTTTTAGGTCCTTTAAGCTTCTGGTTCTCTGGACCCACATGCCTTGAAGCTTGCTGTTGCCTGCCTTGCATTAAATCACGTGGCTCTACTTTCTGGATGTGGCTGTGCTCTCAGCTATTAGTCAGTATTATGGGATGCACAGGATCATTCATTATTACTGAGAAGCCCCCCTCTCTTCCAGAGAAGAAAATATTGTGACAGATCATATTCTTACTATGAAATTGTTAATGCTTGCTTACTTAGCAAAGTACCTTGTATAATTTAAAAAAGAATATTTTTGCAATGTGGATATTTTCAACTAATACATTGGTTGAAAAATATATATAAAACATATATATCTAAAGCTTTTAATCCTGGGAGCATTCTGATGCCTTTTAAGATTGATTACAGGAAGACTTAAATGATCTGTGTTACACTGGAACCGATGGACATTTGGTATGTGCTTATTGTTTCTATAAAAAACAGACCTAAATTATTTCCTGCCCTGAAGAGTTCAAGTAACTCTAGACTCCCAGTACATAGAAAAAAAGGCCCAATTTTGATGTGGGTCAGGTCATAAGTTTTAAGGATCACTGTTGTGTACTTAAGTAAATTCAACAGCTCTAATGCATTGTAACGTTACAATGTTGTGGTATGATCACCATGTGTCATGCCACAATGGAAGTTTTTCTTTTTGAAGCGTTACAGTGATGAGGACATGCCACAAAGCCATTCTGCAGCTTTTTCCTGCTACCCATGGAGATTAATCTAGCAGTTCAAAATTCCCTTCCAGTACTAAGTCCAATAAGGAAAGTCTCACCCAGACATTCTTATTTTCAAGAAAGAAAAAAAGAGCAGAGGAACCAGGCATAAGGTGTAGTGATAGAGAATACTATTACTTTAAATTGACTTGACCATTCTTCCAAGGGAAAACCATCATTTCTGATTTACCTGACTTTTCAAAAGGACCTCTTATCCTTTTTTGAGGTCTTGAAGTGATGAAAAACTAATTGTACTTATTCATAAGTTGTCCTAGCAACCATTTGCACTTTATTTCTAGATTAAGCCTATCTTCAGATTCCAGACACTAAATTATCTTACATTTTTACCTCTTTCTATCATACATCTCTTCACATAGGTATTTTGGAAATTGTTAGTCCTCTCATAATTTCTTTCCAAATAACACAAAGACCTTGATCTTTTTAATCTCTCATTTATAAGGTGCCTTTATCAGATCTAAAATCACTGCTATTGCTGAAACTGTCCAAACTTACTAGGCTTTTTAGAGTACTCACATTGCCACTTCTCTTCCCGTAAATGCTGTGTACAGAGAAAAGTGCTTCTATGTGCTTCAAATTAAAATCCCTTTCCTCAATCTTCAGTGATGCTCTAATGAGCTCCAGAAAAATGCTTCCATGGGGAAAAGAAAACTAAAGATGTTGGTATGAGAGCAGAAGATAGTTGTAGCCTCAATGGAAAGTTATGTCCAGGAATCTAAGATACCACAATTATAAAGCAGAAATACAAGAACTCTAGCTTATAAAACGGTTTTCCTACACAAAAATCTGCCTGTTACTGTAGAGCTGACAGGGCAAAGGTTGGGCTTCCAAGGAGTTGGTATTCTGGCAGATAGAGAAATACAAGAGTGTAGGGATAATATATATTTATATAAAAACAAACAACAAAAAACCTTCAAGCCAAGAATGGATAAGTTGTTCTAATGGCTAAACATAGTGAACAGTGACTGGAAAGGAAAACTGAAGGAGATGAATACATACACATCCATATTTCACTGGACTTCTCATAGGCTGAAGGTACTTGTGAACATTTGGAGATAGCATAAGAAATTGAGGAGTATAGGATTAAAGAAAATATATTCACTGGGAAACCTTCACTCAGCTTTCAGTTGGCTTGCTGCAGAAAGAAATACTGAAGAGTGCCTTAGGCGTGATCTAAAATAAAACCTTTGGGGTGACTTTATAAAAGAAATAGCATTACCAGAGACTTCATGACCTCAGAGCCCTGAATCCCCCTGCAGTAACCAAAACAGGCACTGAACTCTTATTTTGATCAGTCGCCGTGACCCTGTTTCTGCTATCCAGGTGTCTCTGCTAAAGGCCCATGCAAGTCTTTTACAGCATTTTGTCCTGACTGTGACACTTCAGGACCGAGGTGAAGCAGGCAGCTCAAAAGAGAAGGGCAACTTCTTAATAAATAATCAGGGAAACTCGTTGAGCAATTTTCCTGTCTGGTTTTGGAATTTGCTCAACATTTGCCAAAAGGAAAACACAGACTTTCCTATATACATGTATGATTTATACCACTGTAGCTGTGCTGATACAGCAAAGCTTGGACATGGCAGACTCATGCCTTCAATGCAGAAGCCTTCACCTACTCTGTGTAGCCAGAGAAAACAAACCACTTAGCTGCCATCTTCTTGCACCTTGTAGATCAAAGCCAACAAGGAGCCGACCTTGGCATAAATGCACCTTTCAGGTCAGGCACAGATACAGTGGGACAATGGGAACTTCTGGGTTCAGCACATGCCTTTCTCCCTGGCTGTGAGTCAGTGCCTTCAGATCTGGCTGTGATGTTTCAAGTGCATCACAAACAGTTCAGAAAGCCTCACACACCTCAAGGACAATCAAGCTCTTCTGCCACCCATAGCTAACTGATGCATCTTTGATCTGTGAGTAAATGTATCCATCTCTTTTCAACAGTGTTATTTCAGTGGTTCACCTCAGTGCCATGATGCTGCGACCTTTGGGGACAATTTAGAAGTCCTTTTCATTTCCTCATATATATTGCATTTGACAAAGGAGAGTAGCACTTCTCAGTAATCAGTTTCTCTGCCTTTTATTGACATAGTAGGAGTGAGAAAAATGGTACAAATGCTTAAAATACTAAACACAAGTTTGAGAACCTGTATCTTTTCCTTAAAAAAAAAAAAAAAAAAAAAAAAAAAAAGAAACAACTTATTTCATCCAAAAAGAGCAGCATCCCAAAGGAAACAGAATAGTAAATAGAAAACAAATAGGAATCTATGTGATTTTTGGTTTGATGCTTCCTTGTTTAATGGAGCAAAACAATTCATGCTTTTATTTAACAATCAGTTTTTAGACTTGCAGCAAGTGAAATTGAGCTGGACTTTTTTTCTTGTGCTGTTTTGAGGTGGCCCTGTACCTGTCATTCTCCTCACCCCAGAAAGAAGGAGGAAAAAAACAAACAAAAAACAAAACAAAAAAAAAAAAACAACAGGTCAGAAGCAAGAATTTTTTTTTTTTTTTTTGTACCTACCTGAATCAAAACAAAACAAAATGATGGAATAGACATTCATTCCCAAGAATCTCTCTCCTCATTACCACTTTGTTTGTGGTCTTGTCCAGATTCACTTTTGCAGTTTTGAAAGTCAAGTTGACACCATCAACCTGTGAAGTAATACTTCACAACTGATGGGAATTTTACTAAGAATAGATGTCAAAAATTTACTGGTAACGCACAGCCATGTTTTTGTCAGAGATCTCCATAAACTGTTGCCTACATAAATTGACAACTCTGGTCCATCTGCATATTTTTCCTCGCCATCTAATAGAGTCAAAGGGATTTTCTTTGACAACACAGTCTCTTTCCTTTTAGATCTTCTCCTGGTTCTTCTACAGCAATAAGCTTCAATGTACAAATACTGTAACATCTCAGGGCTAACAATGTGATGAAAAATATTTCTGTTTACCGGGTGAGATGTCTTACATTCAAAAGCAATGACACGTTGAAACAAATTGGGGGAAGAATATGTGAATCTCACACTCTAGAAACGTCTGTGGGCTTGGGATGTTGCATACAGTGTAGGGCTACGTGATATGTGTAGAATATTAGTTACAGACTAAAAAATGAGTGACAAACATTACTCTGAGATGGCAAAAAAGGGATTTTGGAACAAGAGGACTGCCCACTTTTGTCTGTGTGTAATATGCCCAGAGAAGCTGTGGATGCTCATCCCTGGAGAGGTTCAAGACCAGGTTGGATGAGGGCCTGGGAAAGCTAATCTAGTGGGAGGGGTCCCTGCCCATGGCAGGGGGTTTGGAATGAGATGGTCTTTAAGATCCCTTCCAACCCAAACTGTTCTATGATTCTATGACGTGTCCAGGGGAAAAAAAAAAAAAAAAAAAAAAAAAAAAAAAAGTATTTTCAATTTTTAATTAAAACAAGAAAAAGAAGATTGTATCAACAGCATTCCTGACTTGCACTTCTGCAGACTTTCTCATCTAAGCAGCAGAATGACAACCATTTACAAACTCATACAAACAAAAGAAAAAAAAAATAAATCTGGAAGTTGCTGGGATGAACAACAGCTGCATTGGGCAGTCCTGTGCAGAAGGGACTTAGCTCCTCCACTGCTGCTTACCAGCCTGCCAGCAGCGAGCTGGCCATGGACTGGTTCGTACTTGTACTGGGCAGCAAAAGCTTGCTCTGAAAATATCCCCTTGTATCAAGTAGCATTCATGATACTCAGCAACAGAGAGTAGCTAGCAGGGGCTTCATGTAACAACACAATTTGGTAGAGGCTGCTCATGATCATAACTGCATATAATCATGAGACATTTCTCTGTTCTTGGACTTTTACCTTATGGGTTTGTGGGTTTGGGAAGCTGGACAACATGTTTTGTTTTATTAACCTTTCATGAATACTTTTTTTTGTTTTTCTTCTGTGAATTTCAATAGCTTTTAAATACATTTCAAAATGTTTTATGGTGCCTAAGGCTGAGCAAAGCACCGTATGACCAACAATGTGAAAAGTCATAAAGGCAACAACAAAATATTTTCAAACAGATTTCTGCAAACACAAGAGTCATCGTCAGGTTACTGTGAACCCTGCCAAATCAGTTTTGTTGATAAAGCATTTTATTTCCTGAAACAAGAGATGCATTCTTTTTCCCCACAGCATGTTTTTATAAGACAGTTTATCAAAAATAATGTGTGCAAACTTGCTCCACTGCAAAGATGAGATGTGGATGTAAAAAGTAAAGTAGCTAAACATGAAGTGAAGGAGAAGCAGGCAAGGTAGCAGCGCTGTAATATTTGGAAAATAAACTAGCACAGAAACAAAGAAGTATTTCCAAGGCACAGAATGGATTGTCCAGTTTTTTATGCCAGGTGAGGACGCTGCCTTTTCCTGAGAAAGTGAGACTGAACACCGGGCTGCTCGCATCCTCAGGCTGGAGAGGTGGTGCTGAGCAGGAGCCACACCATCTCCCAAAGTGTCTGCTCTGCTTGCTTTGATTATTTTACACATAGCAATGTCTCAATCTTCTTAGTTCTGAAGATTTCTGGATTTCTTCTCTTCCCTACTCAAAACCCTGCCTGCCCTTTTACTGAGGGGAAGAGGGAGCTGGTCATAGCTGCCTCCTCATGCCTGACACTGCTCTATCACCTTGTTAAGGGAGGTTTTACAATTCTCCATTAAACTGCTTATCTACTGCTGTGTTATCAGTAAATGAGCTCATCCTGAAAATAGTCACCATAGCAGATAGTATGAGAAAATGAGGCATGTGAAAGCTGTGAGAGCCCGTATAGAAACAAGCAGAGCTGGACTTAACTGGAGGTCTGAGAAGGAACCATTCTCCAACATGATGCCTATATTCATCTAGCAAAGAGTGCCTGCAGACTGGGGACGCATACTTTTATTAAAATGATTTGAAATTCTTATTTTACACAGAGGCCCAAGCCAAAATTCTGAGTTTCATCACCTGAAAGAGGATAATACAATAACTCAGCCAGCACTGCTACATCAGGGTACTGAGGAGCTCTGCCTGAGCCCAGCACAAAACAGGTGGTGATTGACACACACACTCCCTCCCAGGCACAGGCTGGAAAACAAAATCTGACACCATCTATTTTGAAAAGTGATCTGTGGCCATTGCAAGGAGCAAGGCAGTAGGTTCGAAGCCCTACAGAAATGCCAGCCCACCATGTTTGAGAACAAGGGAAACTTTAAAGAGTAAGTGGTAATTTATGTGTGTGTATATATGTGTATATATATATATATATATATATATATATATATACACATATATATATATATTGTCACTGCATGAGATCTTGACCAGAAGTAATTATTTCAAAAGACGAAGTATTTCACTGGAATCAAGCAAGAGCGGTGTTGGAGGTGGTTTGTAGCTATGAGAAACAGTGCTAACACTGCAGGCAGCAGGGAAGGGACCGTGGGCTTTAACCTGTTGCCATATGAAATGCAGCCTGGCAAAATACTGCCTGGAAGTACCCCCCCTTTGCCAGGCCTGGAGAAAGGGGCAGGGGGAAAGCATCCCATGTCTCCACTAAGTAGTACTCAGGAGTTGCTGACCCATCTCAGTACGGTTTCCTACCTGAGCTCTGTGCAGATCCTCCCAGCTTTAGAGAATCAAGTTACATGGAAAACAAGAAAAAAATAAATAAAAAGAAAGGGAGAAACAGCAGCAGTGAACACCAAGACCAACATAGTACATTTCTCATTATATTAAGCATGTTAAAGGCTGAAGTAGAACTCATTGGCCTTCATTGACTTCAATGAGCTTTTCATCAGCCCCTTATTGCAAATGTGGTTTAAAATGACAAGGAAATCATAACAGCGGTGACATTATATAATTGTGTTTTCAGATAGGATATGGCTTGCAAATATCTTGTATGGCTTTTTGTAAATATCTGATTGAATTAAGAAGCTGAATAAGCTTGTGTTGTATCTGTAAATCATAAATGTTCTGCCAGAGAAGTTGACAGTGATGATGTGACCCTGGCAACAAGAAAATCAAGGATGTATCAGACACTATTCACGGGCTGCACATCTCAGATTAGGGGTCAGGGTGTAAATTGATGTAGGTTCAAAGACATCTAGAGAATAAGGCAGATGAAGATGAGCTGATGACTTCACTCTCAGTGACAACTGTTCATGATGGTCACTTGTGGTATCATCCATCTCCCAACCACATCAACAGCAAGATTCCAGCTTTGTAGAGGACGTTATCAAATGTGAAGTCCTAAAAATATTCCTTAGGAATATAGAAGGGAATCTGTAGACCTGATTTATTTTTTTTTTCCTATTTTACACATTAGTAGTATAGCAGAAGTGGCTCCTGTCAGATGATTCAGCAGAACCTGAAAGCCAAGACCTCGGTTCGTAAAACTGCACTGAATTTAACTAAATTACACTGACAGACATGACACAGGGATCTGCTGTAATATTTAGCATCAAAACTGGTTCCAGAAAAGGTATGTACACTTTCCAAAACGATATAATGAGAAAGAAAGAATCAAAGTAATCAATACGTAATAGCATAATCACTACTCCATCTTACATACACGCAGGAGTTATAAGATTCCCTCCAACCAGTTAATTTAAGGAAAAACAACCTAAGTGCATATGGTGACTCAGGACAGATTTTGTTTTGCTTTGATTCTGCTGGCTTTAATTTTACTGGAAAAGTACTTGTGGATGCACGTAAGACTAATGACATGCAGTCCAATTCTTTACTACTAGTCATCAGCCTTACCATATCATTGCATTCACATAATTATTAGACACAATTTATTAAATATGTTTCTTGGACTCATTGTTTTTTCCAGGACGCTGAACTATCACTACTATGACGATGGCAATTCTTGATTGTCAGTTTACTCCTGACCCATTTATGGTTTGTTGTTCTGGCCTTCCTATACCCTGAATTGCTTCTGTTTATCCCCAGCAGAGTATTCTCACACCCTTTTTCAGCCTTCATTTTCTCTGAGTGCACATTAAGTGTCCTTAGACTTTTTGTGCACAATAGATTGCATTTGCCTGATTCATCCTCTCAGACTTTCTTTGCGTATGTTCTGATGCAGTGGTGGCTCCCAGTCAAATGAAGTTCATTGAATACACCTAGATTTTCCTTCTGGCTATTATCTCCACTTGATGCCACCTGAACTAGTAACAAAAATTCTTCTTGTAAATCTTTCTGTGCAGGACCCCGTACTTTGCTCTATTCAGTTTCATCACATTTTTATCTCATTTCTACTGCTTCAGTTCTCAAGGCCATCCCATTCTTCTGGCATGGTATTTCAATCCTCTGTATTAACACTGCCTCCAACAATTTTATTTAAAATATTTCTACGTCGTATCAAGTTTATTAATGGATGTACTAAGCGAGGCCTATGCTTGAGGAATTCAATAGTAACCTCCCCTCAGTCCAACAGTTTCCTTTCCAGATCAGCACGTTTATCTCCCTTTTCGCCACAGCTGATTCCCATCTCCTCCAGTTTTAATAATTACCCTTCTGTCAGTCTTGACCACTTTACAGAAGCACAGAGAAATACATCTAAAGAACTTTACTTGTCTGAAGTTTATCAGAGAAAAGGCTGGGTTAATTTATGATCATTTATCTTTATTGCCTTCACTCACTTTCCATTTACTTTGAATTTGCTCTTCAAAAATTGTTTTGATAAATCTTTCATGAAAAGTACTTTTTTCCCCAAAAAAAGTTTTAATTTACAGAAGCGTACATGGAGTCCTCATTTTGCATTTGTTTGGCAGCCAGCTGGTTTTTTCATTTCCATTTATTTGTTTTTGCCTCACTGGTTCAGTGAGGTCCAAAACACATTCATCTACAAGTCACAAATCCCCAAGCAGACCCTACCAACAAATCATCACACTACGCAAACAAGAAAAGGCACTTGCCTTATTGGAACACAGGCTTTCCTACCAAACAAGATGCCTGTATCAGCTCTTGCTTGCTACATCTTCTCTTCTGGCTAACTCAGAAGAAGTGGGAAGAGGTAGGAATAAAAGGTGAGAGAAGCAGAAAGTGAGTCATTTTACCCTCCACAGTATGCTAGGCTTAAATAGACAAAAAACAGACTAAATCTAGCTCAGTACTGAATTTAAGTTGGCACAGTCCAGGATTCCCCTGTACAATTAACTCCATTTCAGAGATTCAGAACAGCAAGGCCTGAGTTATTACCACTGACTTCAGGAAATGGAGGTGCAAATGCGCAATGGACACAAACACACAAATGACTTTCTGTTGTTTCCTATAACCCATGTAATTCTACCAGCCTGATAGGCTACCATCCACTTTCCAAATGGATTAATACATAATGCAACTTAACAAGGGAAAAGGTTTCCTTGTTGACTCTTTCTTGCAAATTTGAGCAACTGTGCTCATGAAGGTGAAAAATAAATATGTCGGAGCATTAACAGAATCAAACAAAATAATACATTATTTTCTGAACTTGAGTATACTGTGTGCATGCTAACAGTGCTCTAATTTCATTGCTGCCAAGGGTATTTCAACATCATATTTACTATAGCAACCCCTGAAGATGCGCTTCCTGCCAGTAAAAGTTAGTTCTGTGCTTAGAATAATAATTTCTTAATAATACCAAAGTGGTGTGGGAGAGCAACATCTTAAACAAAACATAAAACTAAATACAAATTACACAAGCAAAAGTGGGGTGAAAAAGGAGCCCCTTAGTCCAGAACCCCACCAGCCAGCAGGATGTTGCATTGTCAACTAACGTTATACAAATTTAAAGCCATACATCTTCGAGATGTTGACAACCCTACTCTGATATGAACCATAAAAGCACTACTGAGAGCTCATTGGTGAACCCTTCCAGAACGCATCCTTCATACTAGTTGTTCTCTGGGCTTGCAATACCAGCATTTCTCTAAAGAAAAAAAGAAAAAAAAGAAAAAAGAAAAAAAAAAAAAAAAGCTTATTTTCTTTATAACCCAGTGCAGCTCTGCAGCATAAATATTGCATAGGCCAGGCAAAGACATTTCAATGCAATGTTGTTTAGAGGCTAAGATGATTAGAAAATGGGTGGTCAACTTAACACGCTTGTATTATTGATAGAGCCTTTACTAGCTCTTCTGGTCATAGTGCCAGAATGGGGATACTGATGTGGCAAAGCTCAGTCGTTGCTTGTAACAGCTGCTGAAATCAAGTGTAATGCTAGACTGGGTATTCAGAGTTCGACAGGAACTATAAGGTAGCAGAAATTGCCATGATACATTCCCCACCCTGTCCATACATTTTGCAAGCTTGACTCCCAGTAATAATTCGTAATCATGCAAACACTCTTATTGACTGAGAAGGGTAATTCTATTGCACATCAACTCATGAACTAAGATTCTGCATCCTCTCATAGTTCTGGATCATTCATTGTAGAAAGGATTCAATCATCTATACCACTTTTCAGGGTCAGGTCCAAAGACCATTAACCATGCAACATTTTTAACAGGATATATTATTTCTCCAGAATCCTATTTTCAGTGATAAAACATTTCTGATTCATTTAAAGGTGTTTTAATAGCCTTGTGGTCTCAATGGCTGCATAAATTCTGGACTGTGAGCGGCAATTTTGACACTACCCTGCGGAAACCTGTACAGACAAGAACCTGGCTTTGCAGAGCCCTTCAGGACCATGCTTTCAACTAAAAACCATTGGGTTCTGATGTGTAAGAGTAGCTTCCAGAGCCTGATTTGCCACCTGCCTGTATAGAACTGGCTCTGAAATGACTTTGCTATTAAGAAAGTTTTGAAGATAAACTACTTGTACTTTCAAGCTTTATCCTTGAGCACCCTCACCCAATGTTGGCACTCCATGCCTGTCCTGGAGGCTTCCACCCAGCCCTTCTGCCTTAGGATCAATGGCCATGTGAACAATTTCAGGAACCATTCTATGAGTCCTTGTATCTCCTCTACCAAAACAACTAAGGCAGAAGACAGTCCAAGGTTCTGGTATTTTGAACAAGTTTTTCAACAAGCCTGAACTTAAACCCAAGAAATATGGAATACAGCAAAGGCAATAGCAATATGGTACCTACAACTGACACATTAAGCATCTATCAGAAACAAAGTTTTAGAAATAATTTGCCGTATTCATCTGTCTGCGTTGCTCATCTTGGACAAGGAGCACCAGCTTTAACAGGAGAGGGTGCCCAGGTACAATGTGTTTCTACAAAGTGAAACTGAAGGCAAACCTGGCAAGTAACTGGATTATGTAATTCCAGTGGTAATTGCACAGCAAGTGTAATTACTGCAAGGTTATTCTAATTAATCTAATGACTTGAAGTATGCCTAATTATGAGAAGAATGATTGCAAGAGTTGCAGTAATGTGGTAGATCAATATTGTACAACATAGTAAAGAAAGAAAACGTACAGATTTTGTGATTGGGCAGGAAGGCAAGTGAAGCTGATCAGAGGGGAAAAATATGGATGAGGCTGAGGAATCATCAAGAACAAGGAGGGAAAGGAAGAACACTCTTCAGGTACAACTGCCTTGTAAGTTCTGTTCGTATAGCTTCATCCTCAAAGCAAGGGTCGTAGGCATAGGGTCTTAGCTACATGTCTCAGCATGATTGAAGCAGAGCTGCCAGAGAAATTAAAAAAGTTAAATCTGCAGTGAAATCATTTGCACATTTTTTCTTCTTCACAGTAAAGGCGTACATCAAAGTTTGTAAATTGAAGAGCAGGAAAAGGCCAGGATGAAAATCACAAGGCACAAATTTATCATACAAAAGGTCTGGAGAGTCAGATGTAGTTTTTAAAACATTAATGAATTTGCCCTTTCTTCATCACCTCTCTCCCACCTACTTTTACCTCATGTTCTCACATTTCAGATGTAACTTTGAGATTCCTTCTATCACACTGGAATTGAAAGAGTGAAGTTCTGCCCTTGACAGCACAGTCAGGAAAAACATGTTCTGCTCAAGGGTACCAAAATGGATATTGGCGGGTGGTGCACTTCTTGTTTTTGTAGTCATTATCAAGCATTTTTTCTGTGAAACAGTCTACTGTTACTACTGAGATCAAGTCTGCTATATATTCATTTTAAGGTATAGAACAGACCATAACACAAGGTTAAAAAAACAACAAAACCCACAATCCTTAACAGAGGATTCAGCGTAAAGGAAAGTGCAGGGTCTTACTGAATTTCAGTGCCAACACTGGAAAAAATGCTCAGTCTCTGAAGTGCCGATACACTACACTACTCATTAGCGTGAAACCCAAGCAGCTCACACACACACCAAGTGGTAACTTTTTAAGTATATAAAAGTTGCTGCTTAAGAGGCAGTATTTGCAATGATAGCTCAGGGTTGCTCACCTGTGATATAAGCAACTGGAGCATAACAATACTGAAAGTATGTGAAAAAGTGTGAGAAAGCACACTATTTAGAAAATGGGGATTTCAGCATATCCAATGTTTCCAGCCCTCTCCTTTCCCAGAAACTGGAAATATTTCAGGTAGAAAAGGTTTAACTCATGTCCATCCACTTCCTTCACTTGTTCAAGCTTTAGATACCATTTCTTCTTCTTTTAGTTTCAATTTCCTCCCTCCTTCCTCCCTCCACCCCCCTCCCCCCTTTTCCCTGTTAATATGATTAAAACTTTCACTAGATTATTCTGCAGTGGCTCACAAATTTTGTTACTGCTTCCATTTTAACGCACATTTCGTTTTAGTAATGCTGACAATTTAATCTTAAGCCAACCATCCAGTTCCAAACATACACATTTCAGGTTGATATTGTGTTGTGCTTGCGTAAGGTAAATCATATTTTCTGTTACCCCTGCAGCTATTTGTAAATTTAGGGTCAGTAATGAGACTTTGACCTTTGGAAAAAGCCCAATTCGGAGTCAGCTTGTATGGCCACAAAGCATCTGTGTTTGTAATGTTTTACTTTTAATAATGCTAAACAAACATCTCCCTGAGTAATATCACCTGTGGTAATATAGAATTTCTTCCCAAACATCACAGGCAAATATTTATAGTTTTTTTTTTTTTTTTTTTTTTTTTTCCTGTTCCTGTGAAAGTAATAAATGTTTACTTGCAATCCTAAAAGAGCTTTAATTGATACAGACTTAAGTTCCTGTAATGGCATGTTATTTCTGATGCAAAATCAAGCAATAGTGCCTTTGATATAAAGCACCATGTGTTTTTGTTTTTGTTTTTCTTTAATATCCACTTTTTTTTCAGGTTATGTTACCCATCCCACCCAGTTTCAGTAGTCATAACTTTTGTCTGCACATTCTCCAACCTGTCTACAGATAGAACCACAAATTTATATATAGGTTCTCCATATGTCTATGAGTACTTAGATTTATCAAATGTGAATGCTTGGATACTGGATTATATACCAAGTTCTTCTTACTGGAACTTCCCTGTATTATCTTTCCTCTTCACAGTGCATTTAAGGTTAGTCTCATATCTATTGAAACACAAAGACGGCACTGAAGAAGCAAAACCAAAAGGTTACTGAAAATATCCATCTTGGATGTAAAAGTCAACACCAAAGGCATAATAACCAGGAATGTGACAGCAGCTTATTACTTCCCAATTTTCCTGACCTATCTCAGATTTTTTGCGTGCTACCCTGTGCAGTAGCGTAAGTTAGGAACCATTTCTCACATCTAGCTACTTTGAAAGGGAGCAGGCTAGCAAAAAATGTTGTTATTCATGTGAAAATTCACCATGTGTGTGACTTCTTATCAGATCTTTTTGTTAAAGGCATCAATAAGCTTTTGATTTTTCTTATATACTTTTCTTTAAAGCTGTAACTGTAACTAAATATGCAAGTGCTGCCTTCTACCTTATGGAAACTGAGTTACAATCCAACTCATTGAGAGACAGGTGACCCTGTGCTAACGATCTAAATAGATGTTTGACAGGACTGCTGAATCCAACAAACAGGAAAAGTATAGGTGAGATTTCTTGAGGCACAAACAAGCAACATAAACGTGCTTAGCCCAGGAATTGAACAGATGCTTTGTTTTGCAAGGTATAGAGGAGACACTCAGAAGAGAATCACAGAATGACTTGGGCTGGAAGGGACCTTTAAAGATCGTCTAGTTCCAATCCCCCTGCCATAGGCAGGGTTGCCACCCACTAAATCAGGTTTGCCAGGGCCCCATCCAGCCTGGCCTTGAACAACTTCAGGGATGGGGCATCCACAACCTCTCTGTGCAACTTGTTCCTGTGCCTCACCACCCTCTGAGTGAAAAATTTCATCCTAACATCCAATCTACATCTCTCCTCCTTCAGTTTAAAACCATTCCCCTTTGTCCACTGTTTTTTATATACATGGTTTGCTGGTCCACCTTTATCCTGTTGTCCTTTCCTAAGGCTTGACCATTACCATTGTTGTTATTATCATCCTCTCCTTTTTTGAGCCCCAGAGCATTATATCTACTGCATAGGGGCACTTCAGGGGCAAGGGGAGATTGTTCCTTCTGCTCCGAGCAGAGCTGAGGGTCCAGATTCCCTTGTCTTCTGAGCCCATTGTTGGTGCCAATTCAGTCGGAGGCTCCCTCACCAGTCCCTTGTGAGGACTTAAGGCAGGGCTGTTGCTCAGCCTGTGTCAAACACTTGATATGACACATATCTCTTGCTCGGATTCCTGGATCCTTCACAACCAGTTGAGCTGCTCTCACAAGACACCAACTTGCTCAAAATGCTCATCCAGCTGGGCACACTTGCACCCACAACACCCAGTTCTGCCTCTGGGCCCTAGGGGGCCTTCCAGATTCTGGAGTTCCCCACAACTGGGGGTCTGGGACACTCTTTCGGTCCTCAGGGGCTCCTGTCTGTGTGTAGGTATCTGCCATGGGGGGTCGTAGCCGCTCTTTCTGGGTTTTGGTTTCGGTGCGGCGTGTGGACGCCATTTTCACTTCAGTATCAATCAGCCTGTTCCGTCTGCACGTAGGCATCTGCCATGGGGGGTCGTGGCCGCTCCGCCTGGGTTTTGGTCTCAGCAGCCGGGTGGACGACATTTTTACTTCAGTATCACCCTGTTCCTCGTCACTACGAGGAGAGAGGGGCCGACTCCCTCCCTTCTAGGCACCTGACAGAGGAGCCGCTCCCTGCCTGCCCGCCCTGCTGCCGCCTTTGTACATGATGGGACCAATAGCCGCCGCCCCCGACTCCGCCTTTGACAAGGGCTGGCGGCTGCCTCCCTGCGGGAAACCCCGCACACATCGCGGCCATGGAGCCGATCACCTCAGCGAGTGACCACGAGGACTGGAGAGCTGTCTTTCTATGTGTTTAACAACCATAATTGAGAAGGAAAAAGTTCCTACAAGCAGTTTCCCAAACAGAGCTCTCGTCTAGTGCTACTTTTGGGAGATAGGAAGTGATCTCCCCTGGGGACAAATACACTCTGGCTCCTTATTCACTGTGGCCTGGACTTGGACTGAAGTATTTCTCAGCATCAGAAAACCTGTGGAGTCTTTTTGGAAGCTGAATTAACAGCGAAAGCCTGCTTAGTACTTGACCGTTAGCCACGCTCCCTGGGACTCTTCCTGTGAGTCTGCCAGGGTGAACTTGTCCCGTGTCCCTGTCTTGCCCTCGTAAGAGAACAAGAGGAGAGAAGAGGTTACCAGGCATGTAACATTTGATTACAGAAGACACACACAGTTCCCTATCCAGGACAACTAGAAAAATCTACTTCCTTCATCTCATATCATTTCAAGCAAGTCCCACTTTTAGCATTCCTAAAAATCGGGTCGTCCTACTGCGGAGAAACGAAGGGAGACTACAAGAGGTGTACAAAAGTCAGGGAATAGTCTACTAACATTCACTGGGATGGAAGCAGGCCTGCTAATATGTTGGCTAACATCTAATCTTCACCTCAGAGGTGGTTACATTCCCCTCTTTGTGAAAAGCTCTATACTGTACATGAAGAACACAGACACAGCAACTTTCATCCTAATTCAAAAATTACTAGCTCATAAGTGAGAAGTGCAAAAGAAATATTGGACTTATTCATTTTATGATCTTTTCTCAATCATTATCTTTTTTCCCCAGAGGGGAGTGAACAGAGCACTACTTTTTCCCAAAGCAACTTCCTAATGAGCTAAGAAGTCTGAAAGAATACTACCACTTCAAAAAGGAACTTGCAAAACAGCAGCTATGTATTTGAGGGGGAAAAAAAAAAAAAAAACAGAAAACTGTTCCTGTTTGATTAAAGGTTGCAAAAGTCCTTCTAATATCTGGGTAAAATAGGCAGCAGGGAAAAATTTAAATCTACTTTAGAAGTTTTTCTATTAAATTTGTCCCTCCCAAAAGAAAAAAAGAAAAAACACGCACAAAGTAAAAAGCACATTGCAGGTTAACATTTATTTATTTATTTATCTGGTATTAAATAACTAACTGTTAGGCAGGAATTTATTACAACTGAGCCATATTCATGAAGTACAATGTAGTATCCTTACTGGGAGATCCCCTCTCTCAAATACACACCAGTGGTAACTATTTTCTTATTAACAACCCTCTTTTACACATTCACACTCTCTCTCTTCAGCATCATATTCCCATTGCCTCATATCTCCTGCCACATTTCAGGTTAACATGTATCTCTCATTTTGTCAAGGCATAATAGGGACTTCTCTGAAACAGTCTATCAGATATCCACATTCCAGAACTACTGATCCATGTAAAGAATAAGCCTGAAAAAATAAGGCAGATGGATTTAGAGGTAGGGTCAGATTAAGAGGGCACTGGATTTATATAGATCAGAAACAGAGTCCCTTATCTCATGGGCACTTCTCAGCCTGGGCATTTCATTTCTGAAGTATCTTTCACCATTCAGAAGTTACTTCAGAGCCTGACTCCTCCACAGAGCAAAGACGTCACACCACTTTATGCATTTCAAGTATTTTTCAAGTCTGCCACTGTCACCAATACAAGAACTCTTAAAGTCAAATTTTGACATGTAACAGTCATGAAAGGAAAAACATCAAACTCAAGTACACAAGTGCAGTTTGTCTGCAAACAGACTTCTATCATTTTAAAGGCAACAGCAGCTTTTGCTGCTTGCTCATTATACTCAGAATTGTAGTTGGTGTTCAAAATATTGCACGAGATCAGAGGAAGAAAATCATACTTTCCTAAAATTACAACAGACTCAGACTAATCAACAAACTGGAAACACAAACAGGGACCTTAGTTTTCCATTTAGATCCAGATTTTTTCACATAAGTGACAGATTATTCAGATATGCATTCAGATACAAGCACTATTGAAAATTCAATCTGCATACGACCAGAGTAAGTCAAACCTCAGTATCCCCTTTCCATACATTAACATATTTTCTCTCTGCAGTTGGTTTGGAAAGATAATCTTTTGGGTCAAGACATTCCAAAATCAACTGAAATTCATGCAGTGGAGCATCACTGTACATAGAAAAGGAGCCTGTTTCTCTCCAAACAACCATGAATCTGGAATATGTGCTTAACAAAACAGAGTTCAGAGGGGAAAATGGAACCACTGTATATAAGTCTACTATTTTCCAAATTTCCCTTAATAATCATGTTGGTGCCTTCGAAAAGGCACCAACTTTTATCTTAAATATGAAGGCACAAACACCAAGGCTGATTTTAGTCAGCCTCTCTCCAAAAACAGACCTTCCAACTGGTCTCTTCCAAGAGCTTCAAAGTACTCAGTGCAAATTCTGTGCCTGCAAGTCAAAGGGCAGCACTCAAACCTCAAGGAGTCCATCACCAGCAGGGCTCCAGGAAATTTTGTCAATGCTGAGGTCAGAAGCAAAGTGCTCTAGAGATGGAAAAACAATCACGTATGCAACCTGCTGGTCTCGGTGCAGATTACAATACTGGAAGAGGGAAGGCTTGGACTCCTACCTATTCCAAACACTGAGTTCTTACCAGATGTTTAAACTAGCAATGAAAACCAGTAGGCATTACTGGAACAGAGGACCAGATGGAGAGAGTACATATATATTTTCTCCCTGTTATACTCAGTAGTCCATATTCAATTTGCCTAAAAAAAAAAAAAAAAAAAAAAAAAAAAAAAAAAACATGCACTGAGGTGGCCTCATAAAATAAAGCAACTATCAAAATAATGACTTCACACTATGTACTTCATGGTAACCCGAATGATTCACGATTGGAGAAACAAAAGTTTTTTTTAAAAAAAGTAAAAGTCATGCAATCTATTTTTTTATAGTGGAACAGCATTTCCAAAGAAAAGCTCAGGGGAGAAAAACAAATTTCAGAAACTCAAAATTAGCACATAAAAAAAAGTTAGTTTAAATATATAATTTAACTCCTTATGATTTACTGAGCTATGGATCGCAATGTTCAAACATTTGC